>NC_092086.1:114856595-115026595 GCF_045679555.1 Salvelinus alpinus | reverse complement strand
TTTTTTCTTTATTTCTACTATTTTAAACATTGTAGAATAATAGTGAAGACATCAACACTATGAAATAACACATATGGAATCATGTAGTAACAAAAAAAAGTGTTAAACAAATCTAAATATATTTTATATTTGAGATTACCGCTTGGCACTCAGACAGGATGTTACTCTACACACAACGAGGCGGTGTGTCCGTTGTGTATGTTGTGTACGTTGTGTCCGGCGTATATGTTGTGTCCGTTGTGTATGTTGTGTCCGTTGTGTATGTTGTGTATGTTGTGTACGTTGTGTCCGGCGTATATGTTGTGTCCGTTGTGTATGTTGTGTATGTTGTGTATGTTGTGTATGTTGTGTATGTTGTGTACGTTGTGTCCGTTATGTATGGTGTGTCCGCTGTGGCTGTTGTGTATGTTGTGTATGTTGTGTACGTTGTGTCCGTTATGTATGGTGTGTCCGCTGTGGCTGTTGTGTATGTTGTGTATGTTGTGGCTGTTGTGTATGTTGTGTCCGTTGTGTCCGTCTTGTTCTGATGAATAGGGAGCAACAGCCAAAACACCATGAAAGGAGCATGGAGAATATAAGACAGCAGCGGAACAGTGAGAATTGTGGGACAACCCCCCCCCACACACACACACACACACACGCACAGAGTGTGAATTATAAAACACAGCACAGTGCAGGCAAAGAATCGTGCCATTAAATATTCATATCTCAATAACAATAACACAGAGAAAGCATCAGTGCAGTCATGGATTGGAGTTAGGAGAAGCATTAGGCAGCCCCATAACACTTTATAGGACCCGCTAAAGTAATGAGAAATGCAAGAGAAAGGAGGGAGATGTCGAGGAGAGGGAGGGATGAGAGGAGGAAAGAGAGAGAGAGATGAGGAGGAGAGGGGGAGAAGAGAGGAGGAAAGAGAGAGAGAGAGATGAGGAGGAGAGGGGGAGAAGAGAGGAGGAAAGAGAGAGAGAGAGATGAGGAGGAGAGGGGGAGAAGAGAGAGAGAGAGGAGGAGGAGAGGGGGAGAAGAGAGGAGGAGGAGAGGGGGAGAAGAGATTGCTGCTGCCTCGAAAGGTCAGCATCTTTCTATCCATCCCACATATCTTTGTAATTGATCCTTTTTCATCAGTGGGAGTCTCTCCAAATAGGCTGGCATCGATCACACACTTTACATGCTCATCTTTTCTCCCCGCCAAGCACTAAGATGCTTAGGGGTGTGTGTATGTTTTTCTCTTTTATCAGAGTGGTATGGAACAACCCTCCTCCTCCGCAGCAGCAGCAGAAAATAGAACATTAACCTGGATTTAAATTATCCCCCACGGACTTAAATTATCCCCACGGACTTAAATTATCCCCCACGGACTTACATTATCCCCAATGACTTACATTATCCCCAATGACTTACATTATCCCCAATGACTTACATTATCCCCCACTGGCTTACATTATCTCCCAAGGACTTACATTATCCCCACGGACTTACATTATCCCCCACTGGCTTACATTATCCCCCACTGGCTTACATTATCCCCCACGGACTTACATTATCCCCACGGACTTTCATTATCCCTCCAAAAAAGGGGAATGGACAGAGGCCCAGTAGCTTAACTGTAATGTAAATAATAATGTTGAGGAAAAGTTGGACACACACACACACACACACACACAGACAAACACACACAGACAAACACACACCCACACACACACACACACACACACACAGACAAACACACACCCACACACACACACACACACACACACAGTACATGCGCACACACACACACACACACCGATAGTTGTAAATCAGTGCTGTGTTACCAGAGCTTCATCAGCTAGTAATAAGGGAGATGGTTATTTCATGATGGTGCCCGACCTCAATTAGTAAAACAAAGGGTAATCTAGGAATCATTTATTAAGATTTAAAGGGTAATCTAGGAATCATTTAGTAAGATTTAAAGGGTAATCTAGGAATCATTTAGTAAGATGTAAAGGGTCATCTAGGAATCATTTAGTAAGAATTAAAGGGTAATCTAGGATTAATTTAGTAAGATTTAAAGGGTAATCTAGGATTCATTTAGTAAGATTTAAAGTGTAATCTAGGAATCATTTAGTAAGATTTAAAGGGTATTCTAGGATTCATTTAGTAAGATTTAAAGGGTAATCTAGGATTCATTTAGTAAGATTTAAAGGGTAATCTAGGATTCATTTAGTAAGACTTAAAGGGTAATCTAGGAATCATTTAGTAAGATTTAAAGGGTAATCTAGGATTCATTTAGTAAAACAAAGGGTAATCTAGGATTCATTTAGTAAGACTTAAAGGGTAATCTAGGATTCATTTAGTAAGATTTAAAGGATAATCTAGGATTCATTTAGTAAGATTTAAAGGGTAATCTAGGATTAATTTAGTAAGATTTAAAGGGTAATCTAGGATTCATTTAGTAAGACTTAAAGGGTAATCTAGGAATCATTTAGTAAGATTTAAAGGGTAATCTAGGATTCATTTAGTAAAACAAAGGCTAATCTAGGATTCATTTAGTAAGATTTAAAGGGTAATCTAGGATTCATTTAGTAAGATTTAAAGGGTAATCTATGATTCATTTAGTAAGACGTATTAAACTGTCTGATTAACATCGTGGAGGTGATGAAAGCATGTGCTTTTATTTTATAAACTCTCTGAAGCATGTCTGTGTACCTTCAGTTTACCATCACAGGGGTTCCGCGCAGGGTCTGCTTTAAAAAGAAAAAAACACATTTATCTTTAAAAGGATCACAACAAGGACATAGATCTTCCATCAAACGTTTAACAAAATGAATGAGGGACCAGTTTAGCACTTTAGCTGTCAGACTGGAGGTCACAGATGGAGAGAGAGAGAGAGAGAGAGAGAGAGAGAGAGAGAGAGAGAGAGAGAGAGAGAGAGAGAGAGAGAGAGAGAGAGAGAGAGAGAGAGAGAGAGAGAGAGAGAGAGAGAGAGAGAGAGAGAGAGAGAGAGAGAGAGAGAGAGAGAGAGAGAGAGAGAGAGAGAGAGAGAGACAGAGAGAGAAAGAGAGAGAGGAAGCTTTCTGACTGGAGGTTACAGCTAGACAGAGAGAGAAAGAGAGAGAAAGAGAGAGAGGACGCTTTCTGACTGGAGGTTACAGCTAGACAGAGAGAGAAAGAGAGAGAAAGAGAGAGAGGAAGCTTTCTGACTGGAGGTTACAGCGAGACAGAGAGAGAAAGAGAGAGAAAGAGAGAGAGGAAGCTTTCTGACTGGAGGTTACAGCTAGACAGAGAGAGGAAAGTAACCAGATGCAGAATGTCAACAAACACACACCACACTGTGGGAGAATCACAACGGTGAATCACTCGTCGTTCCACTGCTAAGCCAATGCTTAAGCTAATAACAGCAGTGATATTGATGCTCTTTACCTGGAAGCTATACACACTTTTGATCGCAGTTCAATGAAACGATATAAAGACCCAAGTACTGTATGATCACGCCAATATAAAGTACTGTATGATCACACCAATATAAAGTACTGTATGATCACGCCAATATAAAGTACTGTATGATCACGCCAATATAAAGTACTGTATGATCACACCAATATAAAGTACTGTATGATCACGCCAATATAAAGTACTGTATGATCACGGCAATATAAAGTACTGTATGATCACACCAATATAAAGTACTGTATGATCACGCCAATATAAAGTACTGTATGATCACGGCAATATAAAGTACTGTATGATCACACCAATATAAAGTACTGTATGATCACACCAATATAAAGTACTGTATGATCACACCAATATAAAGTACTGTATGATCACACCAATATAAAGTACTGTATGATCACGGCAATATAAAGTACTGTATGATCACGGCAATATAAAGTACTGTATGATCACGCCAATATAAAGTACTGTATGATCACGCCAATATAAAGTACTGTATGATCACGCCAATATAAAGTACTGTATGATCACACCAATATAAAGTACTGTATGTATCACACCAATATAAAGTACTGTATGATCACACCAATATAAAGTACTGTATGTATGTGGTCAGATTTTCCGAAAGGAGGGCGGGGGAGAGCTTTGTATGCGTCGCGGAAGTTAGAGTAACAATGATCCAGGGTTTTACCAGCCCGGGTCGCGCATTCGATATGGTGATAAAATTTAGGGAGCCTTGTTTTCAGATTAGCCTTGTTAAAATCCCCAGCTACAATAAATGCTGCCTCAGGATATGTGGTTTCCAGTTTACATAGAGTCCAATGAAGTCCGTTCAGGGCCGTCGATGTGTGTGCTTGGGGGGGGGGGGGGGGGATATACACGAATGTGATGATAATCGAAGAGAATTCTCTTGGTAGATAATGCGGTCGGCATTTGATTGTAATATATAAAGTACTGTATGACCATACCGATATATGGGTACTGTATGTATCCTCCGCTTTTGGTATGGTGTGCATTTTAGGACAAACTCAAGAAGGGTTGCCGATTGCCTCAAGGAGGTATGAGGCTGAGGATGTCCTAAAATCTACACCGTACATTCTTCTGGATAATGACCCTCTTTGACTTTGTGTGACAGAGGACTTTTGTTTTTATCTTCTAGGTTTACGAACAGGACGACTTGAGTGAACAGATGGCAAGCCTAGAGGGACTCATGAAGCAACTCAACGCCATCACTGGCTCTGCCTTTTAACCCCGACAGCCCTGGCAGAGAGTCCCACCCAGACAGTCCGTCAGACCTACACAGCAGCAGCACAGACAGATAGCAGTACCACAGTATTACACCATAGGGCAGGGCACAGAGAGAGGGGGGGGTATGGTGTCAGAACCTCAGAAACACAGATACCTTTCAAGCCCCCCTCCCCCAAATACTGTAACCAACCCTTCTGACATGTTACCCTATAATACTGTAACCAGTAACAGACCTCTCTGTACCCCTATAAATACTGAAACCAGCCCCCCTAACAGACCTCTCTGTAATTCCAAAACAACAAGACTAACGATTAAGGAGAATCTAAAAGATAAAGAAATTAATTTCCATGTTTTCCCTAGTGTTGATTTCCTTTTAAAACATCACCTTTTGAGTTTTCATTTATCAATGTTAATTTTGGAGGGTTTCCTTGTGCGTTACTGGTGTATTGGATTGAACTTTGAACTGAAGGCACAAGTGTTGCAGCTGGGTCTATAGTATTAAACCTTAGGATTGTTTATTATCTCCAGACACCAATGTTTCCCTGGACCCCTCGTTCACCGTTTCCCTGGACCCCTCGTTCACCAACGTTTCCCTGGACCCCTCGTTCGCCAACGTTTCCCTGGACCCCTCGTTCACCAACATTTCTCTGGACCCTCGTTGCCTGGTGATGTTGTGAGACAACATGGGAGGTCTCACAGTAACCACACCCTTACGGTGTTGGAATGAAACGTACACCAACTCCTTGTGAACCTGAGGCTGTCCAAATATGGACACCGTACACACTCTCCCTCTTCTCTTTCCTAAAACAGTGACACAGTCAGTGACCATAGCCTAGAACGTTCTACGGGCTGTGAGGAACACTGGTTAGACCCAGGTACTGGATCATCTCAATACGGACTCGACAGAGCCAACTTCAGACTCTGGAAAGTTCTGGATCCTTGTTCGGGTCCATCTCTGTTGCTGCTCGTCAACTGAACGTCTGCTCCTGGTTATGTTGCTACCCTAATCACAACTACAGACAGCTGTTTGGTTTTGTTTGTTTGCCAAAACGTAGCTTTGAAATCATTAGAACAACATCAAGATATATAACCACACGCTCCAGTCAATGTATGAATGGTCTTTGAACGTACTGGGAATCAAGCAGGTATCAAGTGGTATTACAGGAGTTGGAAGGCTTTTGTATGAATATATGATATTTACTCTGGACAATCCATTGTTTTGGTTAAAACCACCTTATTCACCATCCCAACATACAGCGTCTTGTGCATTAAAACCCTGAGAGATATTTTGTTGTTGTTGTTGATGACGGTGGCGTTGATGCTATTGACGAGTCGTCATTTCAACAGTTAAGGTTTTTCATGAGACAGACACATGTACCTCAGTTTATGTAAGGTTGACTGACTAACACATGTGGTTCACCCAGGGGTTTTGTTTTGGTCATTTTTATATGATAAACGATGCATATTATTCCATATAGTATATATTTACATCAGCAGTTCTGTCAAAGCTGCATTACAACTATTTTTTAAACCAATTGATTAAAACCCTACTGGCTTCTAATCTAGTTTTACATTATGGGGCTGCATGGGCTGCTATGCATCACTGACGATAGATACTGTACATAACCTGAAGCCTTTTAACAAAACATGGCATCACTATGTACCACTTAAGTGATAAATGAATCATTAATCGCCATGGAAATAGGACATCAATATTCTCATGTTTGAATCTGGTAACCCAAGGTAACTGTGCTCCCTTTTTCATTTGCAAGCCTCTATTTCCCCCCCCCCCCCCCTCTGAAGATGGATTGTCCCAGAGAGATAAAGGGTTAGCTACATTATCATTCAGAACGTGTTTAGATTAGAACGCAGGAGATAAAGGGTTAGCTACATTGTCATTCAGAACATGTTTAGATTAGAACGCAGGAGATAAAGGGTTAGCTACATTGTCATTCAGAACGTGTTTAGATTAGAACGCAGGAGATAAAGGGTTAGCTACATTGTCATTCAGAACATGTTTATATTAGAACGCAGGAGATAAAGGGTTAGCTACATTGTCATTCAGAACGTGTTTAGATTAGAACGCAGGAGATAAAGGGTTAGCTACATTGTCATTCAGAACGTGTTTAGATTAGAACGCAGGAGATTAAGGGTTAGCTACATTATCATTCAGAACATGTTTAGATTAGAACGCAGGAGATAAAGGGTTAGCTACATTGTCATTCAGAACGTGTTTAGATTAGAACGCAGGAGATAAAGGGTTAGCTACATTGTCATTCAGAACATGTTTAGATTAGAACGCAGGAGATAAAGGGTTAGCTACATTGTCATTCAGAACGTGTTTAGATTAGAACGCAGGAGATAAAGGGTTAGCTACATTGTCATTCAGAACATGTTTAGATTAGAACGCAGGAGATTAAGGGTTAGCTACATTATCATTCAGAACATGTTTAGATTAGAACGCAGGAGATAAAGGGTTAGCTACATTGTCATTCAGAACATGTTTAGATTAGAACGCAGGAGATAAAGGGTTAGCTACATTGTCATTCAGAACGTGTTTAGATTAGAACGCAGGAGATAAAGGGTTAGCTACATTGTCATTCAGAACATGTTTAGATTAGAACGCAGGAGATTAAGGGTTAGCTACATTATCATTCAGAACATGTTTAGATTAGAACGCAGGAGATAAAGGGTTGAATTCATTATACTGTATCAAATGTTAGGATTCATATTAGGACACCGACTTGAAATAGTAACAATGCTAAATATGGTATTGATGTCTGTGCCAGTGAGACATTCAAATGGTTTAGTCTAGAGGGAAAGAAAAGTCACAGATCAGACGGCTCATCACAAAACAATCTCTTTATTCCCTCACAACAAACTGTCAAGTGTGCTCTCGTTCTACGTTGTACCATTTGGGGTTTTCTTTGGAGTTTTTCTCTGTTTGCCCATAAAGGAAGATTACACACAACAACAACAAAAAAACTAGTTTCCAAGATCTAGAACGTTTCCAAGATCTAGAACATTGAAACTCCAGAACATGTCACAGTATGATGCGTTTAGGACACGTTCTGGATTTTAAAGTTACACATCTTGGAAACTTGATTGCTGACCTGCAAAACATTTTTTAGGATTGTTTCAATAGTGGACTAATGAAACACAACATTGTTTTTTGAGTGGTATTTTCTTTTAAGACTTTTTAATTTATTTTATTTTTTAATTTGTTGAGAAAAAATCGAGACGTTCTATGTGCCTATACTTTTGTTTTTCCGTTCGTAGTTTTTCTCTTCGTCGGTCACTTTATTTGTTTGGAGATCTGTATGAAAATATGAAACATGATTTTTATTTTCTCCTCGCCTCGCCCTAAGTGCACGGTAACAAATGAGCTATGAAGTTCTGTCGACATAGTCTCCTCTCTTCTGAACGACAGACAGGCCACAGACCACGGCTCTATATTTTCTTGTATGCTGTACATGTGTATTACCATGGAGAAAGGACCGCTGAAGCAAGACAACATGAAAAATAGGTTGTCAGTCCCAAATGGAATCCTATTCCCTATTTCGTGCCCTACTTTTAACTCAAGCCCTATGGACTTTGGTCAAAAGTAGTGCACTATATAGGGAATAGGGTGGCCATGGTTTTGTTCTTCTTCTATTGTACAGTTCCATAGAGCAAGTGAAGGACAAATTGCTAGTTAACTCATTGACTGTGGGTGGGTGTGGGGAGGGGAGGGTACTTTTTACGATCAAATGTAATATATTATTTAGAGCGTACCTTACTATTATTTATGAAGAACAATGAGATCATTCTGGACATGTAGTTTAGTAGTAGGGGGAAAAAACGACATTTGGAAAATCCATTCAATATCTCATTCTCAATACTGTTAGGAAGGTGTCCATCCCATTTAATACCCTCTTCCTGTTGTCATTCTCCCATCAGCCACTTCATGATTGCAGTATCAATATTAGGACAGACTCGGAGTCACAAGCAGTTAGTCCTAATTTGGATACCGTACAGGATAGCACGTTCTCTCAGAAAAGGAAGTCACCCAAATATCTGGATATTTGAATAACAAGTGCATTTGATAACCTGTTATGGATGATAGGCTATAGGTTTTAACCTGTTATGGATGATAGGCTATAGGTTATAACCTGTTATGGATTATAGGCTATAGGTTAAAAACTGTTATGGATGATAGGCTATAGGTTATAACATGTTATAGATGATAGGTTATAGGTTATAACCTGTTATGGATTATAGGCTATAGGTTATAACCTGTTATGGATGATACGCTATAGGTTATAACCTGTTATGGATTATAGGCTATAGGTTATAACAAGTTATGGATGATAGGCTATAGGTTATAACAAGTTATGGATTATAGGCTATAGGTTATAACCTGTTATGGATTATAGGCTATAGGTTATAACAAGAAAGGATCACACTCTTTTCACTAACAAAACTATGATGACTGTTGAGAAGGTGAAATATCCAGAAAGAAGTCCTAACTATATGTTCTTTGAATTCATACTTAAAAATTGTCCCAATTTTTTTTTATTTTATTGTTAACCAAATTAGATTTAGTGATTTCAATATTAAAAGTGTACATTTTGTTCATTTAAAGTGAAGAAGGGAATAAAGACATGATTGCGTACCTTATTATTATAAAGAGTAAGAAACATCTTCTTTCTTGTCTGTTTCTACCCACAACGTTGTATACAATTGCTGGTTTTGTAATGCGCTGTAGAGCACGCAGTTCCACTGTTCCTTTTTTTAATAGAAACGGTATTTCAATGGTGTATTCTTTTTGTTTGATAAATAAAGTTTTGATACAAAATGCAACTTGCCATTACGTTGAGTCTATCTGTAGGTATAATGAAGACTGTGTGAAAACCTCCTGAAGCAAAAGCCAAGTCGTCACATCCCTAAACAGACTAGGACAGCGTCCCAAATGGCACCCTATTCCCTATATAGTGCACTACTTTAGACCAGAGCCCTACAGGCCCTGGTCAAAAGTAGTGCACTATATAGGGAATAGGGTGCCATTTAAGATGCAAGCCTGAGTGAAAACCTCCTGAGGCAAGTCGAGCCCTGTCTTCTCTTGAACAGACTACTAGAAGGTGACTGGCATCTTCCATATGTTAGCTGCCACCCCGATGAAGGGTGAAGATGGATTAACAGAGCAAGACGTAATCAAGACACGTGGAAGAAAATTCTCATAAAAAAAAAAAAAATTAAACATGGATGACATGAAGTCCTCTGAATATCACAACAACAACAAAAGAAGAAAAGTGTTTGTCGTAGCTGTAAAATGCAACATGGGGCCTAGATTCAATCAGATCGAGCGTTACCCGGTGAGAGCCAACACCTGCATAGCTGACGTTTTGGCGGTGTCAGAGGTGTAACTGCGTTGGGAGCTGTCAAAGTCGTGACATCGCCATAACAACCGCGATGTGGGTGTCAGCTAGCGCGGAGCTGATAGAATATTAGAATATGTAACAAATAGTGACATTCAACCACTTAAGTTACAGTGCATTTGGAAAGTATTTAGAGCGTATTTGACTGTTTCCACATTTTGTTAAATTACAGCCTTATTCTATTATGGATTAAAACATTTTTTTTTTTTAGCTCATCAGTCTATACAATAACCCATAATGACATCACTATAACCCATAATGACATCACAATAACCCATAATGACAAAGCAAAAAAATGTTAGAAATTTTTGCAAATGTAAAAAAATAATATTAAATATGACATTTACATAAGTATTCAGACCCTTTACTCAGTACTTTGTTGAAGCACCTTTGGTAGCGATTACAGCCTTAAGTCTTCTTGGTATATGCTACAATAGATGCTACAAGCTTGGCACACCTGTATTTGGGGAGGTTCTCCCATTTTTCTCTGCAGATCCTCTCAAGGTCTGTCAGGTTGGATGGAGAGAGTTGCTGCACAGCTATTTTCAGGTCTCTCCAGAGATGTTTGATCGGGTTAAAATCCAGCCTCTGGCGAGCCACTCAAGGACGTTCAGAGACTTGTCCCGAAATCACACCTGCGTTGTCTTGGCTGTGTGTTTAGGGTTGTTGTCCTGCTGGAAGGTGAACCTTCACCCCAGTCTGAGGTCCTGAGCTCTCTGGAGCAGGTTTTCATCAAGGATTTCTCTGTACTTTGCTCTGTTCATCTTTCCCTCTATCCTGACTAGTCTCCCAGTCCCTGCAGCTGAAAAAGATCCCCAAACCATCATGATGCTGCCACCACCATGCTTCACCGTAGGGATGGTGCCAGGTTTCCTCCAGATGTGACGCTTGGCATTCAAGCCAAAGAGTTCAATCTTGGTTTCATCAGACCAGAGAATCTTGTCTGTGCCTCAACACAATCCTGTCTCCGACTGATTCGGACAATTCCTTCAACCTCATGGCTTTGGTTTTTGCTCTGACATGCACTGTCAACTGTGGGACCTTAAATAGACAGTTGTGTGCCTTTTCAAATCATGTCCAATCAATAGAATCTATCACAGGTGGACTCCAATCAAGTTGTAGAAACATCTCAAGGATGATCAATGGAAACAGGATGCACCTGAGCTCAATTTAGAGTCTCACAGCGAAGGGTCTAAATACTTATGTAAATAAGGTATTCCTGCTTATAATTTTTTATAAATACGCAAACATTTCTAAAAACCTGTTTCCGCTTTGTCATTATGGGGTACTTTGTGTAAAATATAAATATATAATCCATTTTAGAATAAGGCTGTAACGTAACAAAATGTGGATCAAATCAAGGGGTCTGAGTACTTTCCGAAGGTGCTGTGTGTGTCACTCAAGTTGACATATGCACGTAACAACAAAATCTATTATGTTACCTAACATACATAACATTGTTGTTATAAAAAAAAAAAATATTTAACCTTTATTTAACGTTTACTTAACCTTTATTTAACTAGGCAAGTCAGTTAAGAACAAATTCTTATTTACCATGACAGCCTACAATACTGCTTACATTAAAGTGATGGACGGTATGTCATATATAATGTTTTCATTCTCCAGTCACCCTGTTTATAGAGGTGGGGTCTGGGTTAAGGGATAGGCTAGGGTCTGGGTTAAGGGATGGGCTAGGGTTAAGGGATAGGCTAGGGTCTGGGTTAAGGGATAGGCTAGGGTCTGGGTTAAGGGATAGGCTAGGGTTAAGGGATAGGCTAGGGTCTGAGTTAAGGGATAGGCTAGGGTTAAGGGATAGGCTAGGGTCTGAGTTAAGGGATAGGCTAGGGTCTGGGTTAAGGGATAGGCTAGGGTCTGGGGTAAGGGACAGGCTAGGGTTAAGGGATAGGCTAGGGTCTGGGTTAAGGGATAGGCTAGGGTCTGGGTTAGGGGATAGGCTAGGGTCTGGGTTAAGGGATAGGCTAGGGTCTGGGTTAATGGATAGGCTAGGGTCTGGGTTAAGGGATAGGCTAGGGTCTGGGTTAAGGGATAGGCTAGGGTCTGGGTTAAGGGATAGGCTAGGGTCTGGGTTAAGGGATAGGCTAGGGTCTGGGTTAAGGGATAGGCTAGGGTCTGGGTTAAGGGATAGGCTAGGGTTAAGGGATAGGCTAGGGTCTGAGTTAAGGGATAGGCTAGGTTGTAAGTCGCTCTGGATAAGAGCGTCTGCTAAATGACTTAAATGTAAATGTAAATGTTAAGGGATAGGCTAGGGTCTGAGTTAAGGGATAGGCTAGGGTCTGGGTTAAGGGATAGGCTAGGGTCTGGGGTAAGGGACAGGCTAGGGTTAAGGGATAGGCTAGGGTCTGGGTTAAGGGATAGGCTAGGGTCTGGGTTAGGGGATAGGCTAGGGTCTGGGTTAAGGGATAGGCTAGGGTCTGGGTTAATGGATAGGCTAGGGTCTGGGTTAAGGGATAGGCTAGGGTCTGGGTTAAGGGATAGGCTAGGGTCTGGGTTAAGGGATAGGCTAGGGTCTGGGTTAAGGGATAGGCTAGGGTCTGGGTTAAGGGATAGGCTAGGGTCTGGGTTAAGGGATAGGCTAGGGTCTGGGTTAAGGGATAGGCTAGGGTTAAGGGATAGGCTAGGGTCTGAGTTAAGGGATAGGCTAGGGTTAAGGGATAGGCTAGGGTCTGAGTTAAGGGATAGGCTAGGGTCTGGGTTAAGGGATAGGCTAGGGTCTGGGGTAAGGGACAGGCTAGGGTTAAGGGATAGGCTAGGGTCTGGGTTAAGGGATAGGCTAGGGTCTGGGTTAGGGGATAGGCTAGGGTCTGGGTTAAGGGATAGGCTAGGGTCTGGGTTAATGGATAGGCTAGGGTCTGGGTTAAGGGATAGGCTAGGGTCTGGGTTAAGGGATAGGCTAGGGTCTGGGTTAAGGGATAGGCTAGGGTCTGGGTTAAGGGATAGGCTAGGGTCTGGGTTAAGGGATAGGCTAGGGTCTGGGTTAAGGGATAGGCTAGGGTCTGGGTTAAGGGATAGGCTAGGGTCTGGGTTAATGGATAGGCTAGGGTCTGGGTTAAGGGATAGGCTAGGGTCTGGGTTAAGGGATAGGCTAGGGTCTGGGTTAAGGGATAGGCTGGTCCCGTGTAGCTTAGTTGGTAGAGTGCAACACCAGGGTTGTGGGTTCAATTCCCACGGGGGAAAAGGAGAAGAAACAAAAGCATGAAATTGTATGCATGCACCCACTACTGTAAGTTGCTCTGGATAAGAGCATCTGGTAAAATACTAAAATGTAAATGCTAGGGTTAAGGGACAGGCTAGATGAAGGTACAGCATATTTCTGGTAAACTGGACTGGTACAGTATAACAGAGTGATGGAGGCAGTTATGAAGGAATATGTCTGACTAGCTGGATAACAGAGTGATAAAGGCAGCTATGAAGGAATATGTCTGAATAACAGAGTGATGAAGGCAGCTATGAAGGAATATGTCTGACTAACTGTTCTGATTAATAGGCCACCGTCGCAGCAGAGCGCAAACATATGCTGTGACAGACGCTCCACTGGTGGGGACAGCGAGGGGAGGGGAGACTCGTGAAAATGCCTTATGTTTGTCTTTCATCCATTCCTTCACTCCCTCCTCCATCATTCACCCAGAGGTTGGGACTAAATGACCGACTGAGGATAAGATAGAGTGAAGGCCTCGCTAGAGATGGACAGGAGGGCTACAGTTACACCAACAGTTTGATTAGCCAACAGTAAGCTTAGCTTAGCTTCCTGGAGAGTGTTTAGCTCACTGACTGAGCATTAGATAGACTGAATGCCTGGCGACAGAGGAGAGCTTTAGCCAACATAGTTACCTTAGCTTACGAGAGAGCTAAATGCATACTTTAGCTTAGCCAAGTTAGCCAAAAGTTAGGACTAACTGAACATTAGATAAAGGCAACAGTTAGCTAACATTTAGCCAACAGTTAGTTTAGCTAACATTTAGCCAACAGTTAGTTTAGCTAACATTTAGCCAACAATTAGCTTAGCTAATATTTAACCAATAGTTGTCTTAGCTAACATTTAGCCAACAGTTAGTTTAGCTAACATTTAGCCAACAGTTAGTTTAGCTAACATTTAGCCAACAATTAGCTTTGCTAATATTTAACCAATAGTTATCTTAGCTAACATTTAGCCAACAGTTAGTTTAGCTAACATTTAGCCAACAGTTAGTTTAGCTAACATTTAGCCAACAATTAGCTTAGCTAATATTTAACCAACCTTAGCTAACATTTAGCCAACAGTTTGCTTAGCTTAGCTTCCAGGGACCACTAACACCAACACAACAGGTGGCACTCCATTGCATGGTCCTTCAAGACAGATAGGAAGTTGTCATGTGTGAGCACATCACATGATGAATTATAATACCTTTACAATTTAACTAAATAATCCCAAAGGTCAAAATATATCAGAAATGCAAAACTAGACCAAAGCATTTATCACTGACTTACAGTGGCAAGAAAAAGTATGGAATTACCTGGATTTCTGCATCAATTGGTCATCAAATTTGATCTGATCATCTAAGTCACAACAATAGACAAACACACTCTGCTTAAACTAATAACACACAAATTATTGTATTTTTCTTGTTTATATTGAATACATCATTGAAACATTCACAGTGTAGTTTGGAAAAAGTATGTGAACCCCTAGGCTAATGACTCCAAAAGCTAATTGAAGTCAGGAGTCCGCTAACCTGCAGTCCAATCAGTGAGAGGAGATTGGAGATGTTGGTTAGACCTGCCCTGCCCTATAAAAAAAAACTCTGACAAAATTTGAGTTTGCTATTCACAAGAAGCATTGCCTGATGTGAACCATGCCTCGAAGAAAAGAGATCTCAAAAGACCTAAGATTAAGAATTGTTGACTTGCATAAAGCTGGAAAGGGTTACAAAAGTATCTCTAAAAGCCTTAATGTTCATCAGTCCACGCTAAGACAAATTTTCTATAAATGGAGAATAAATGGGCGTCCTGCAAATATGACTGCAAGAGCACAGCGCAGAATGCTCAATGAGGTTAAGAAAAATTTGTGTCAGACTTACAAAAATCTCTGGAACATGCTAACATCTCTGTTGACGAGTCTACGATACATAAAACACTAAACAAGAATGGTGTTCATGGGAGGACACCACGGAATAAGCCACTGCTGTCCAAAAAAAACATTGCTCCACCTCTGAAGTTTGCAAAAGAACACCTGGATGTTCCACAGCGCTACTGGCAAAATATTCTGTGGACAGATGATATTACTATGTGTGGAGAAAAAAAGGCACAGCACACCAACATCAAAACCTCATCCCAACTGTAAAGTATGGTGGAGGGAGCATCATGGTTTGGGGCTGCTTTGCTGCCTCAGGGCCTGGACAGCTTGCTACAGTATCATTGACGGAAAAATAAATTCCCAAGTTTATCAAGACATTTTGCAGGAGAATGATAGGCTATCTGTCCGCCAATTGAAGCTCAACAGAAGCTGGGTGATGTAACAGGGCAACGACCCAAAACACAGAAGTAAATCAACAACAGAATGGCTTCAACAGAAGAAAATATGGCTTCTGGAGTGGCCCAGTCAGAGTCCTGACCTCAACCCGATTGAGATGCAGTGGCATGACCTCAAGAGAGCACTTCACACCAGACATCCCAAGAATATTGCTGAACTGAAGCAGTTTTGTAAAGAGGAACGGTCCAAAATTCCTCCTGACCGTTGTGCAGAAAACTTTTGGGTTGAGGTTATTGCTGCCAAAGGAGGGTCAACCAGTTATTAAATTCACATACTTTTCCCATACTTTTTAAACTTCTTAAATAATTATGTTATCGATTGTTTCACGCTTCTGTGGGGACTGGCTAGCTAGCTAGGGTCGGGTAACTTTTTCAAATGGGTAGAATGTTTATACGTTAGCATAGCGATTTAGCCGCGAGGTAGTTGTCAGTAGCTAGGTTTCGATTTTTTTACCTTTATTTAACTAGGCAAGTCAGTTAAGATCAAATTCTTATTTTCAGGCCTAGGAACAGTGGGTTAACTGCCTTGTTCAGGGGCAGAACAACAGATTTGTACCTTGTCAGCTCGGGGATTTGATCTTGCAACCTTTCGGTTGCTAGTCCAACACTCTCGGTTGCTAGTCCAACGCTCTAACCACTAGACTACACCAGTGGTGTGTTTCCACCAAACTGACTTGTTTCAGATTAGTGCGTGATGATGTAGTGCACACTAAACGTGATGACGTAGTGCACACTAAACGTGATGATGTAGTGCACACTAAATGTGATGACGTAGTGCACACTAAACGTGATGACGTAGTGCACACTAAATGTGATGACGTAGTGCCCACTAAATGTACTTTTATTGCTTATTTCAGAAGAGACATTACAGGCTATCTGAAAGAAAACGATTCATCCTCCCATAGAAACGGGAGGTACTGTAAGGTGGTGAAAAATCTGAAAAATAAAAAAGTATTTAATAAAAATATATTTTTGGGGTTTATTTGTAGTGGGACTGTAATAGTCCTGTGTTAGCTGAGCGATATAGCCGTCTGCAGCACTAGCGCAGGCAAAAATATTTGTCCAGCCAATCCACCCACCCCGTCGGCAAAGGAATATTGCAGCACCTCAACCCCCAAACTACTTCCTATGGTTATGCATCCTCCCCCCTGGCAGGTATCAGACCAAACTACTTCCTGTGGTTATGCATCCTCCCCCCTGGCAGGTATCAGACCAAACTACTTCCTGTGGTTATGCATCCTCCCCCCTGGCAGGTATCAGACCAAACTACTTCCTGTGGTTATGCATCCTCCCCCCTGGCAGGTATCAGACCAAACTACTTCCTGTGGTTATGCATCCTCCCCCCTGGCAGGTATCAGACCAAAACTACTTCCTGTGGTTATGCATCCTCCCCCCTGGCAGGTATCAGACCAAACTACTTCCTGTGGTTATGCATCCTCCCCCCTGGCAGGTATCAGACCAAAACTACTTCCTGTGGTTATGCATCCTCCCCCCTGGCAGGTATCAGACCAAACTACTTCCTGTGGTTATGCATCCTCCCCCCTGGCAAGTATCAGACCAAAACTACTTCCTGTGGTTATGCATCCTCCCCCCTGGCAGGTATCAGACCAAAACTACTTCCTGTGGTTATGCATCCTCCCCCCTGGCAGGTATCAGACCAAAACTACTTCCTGTGGTTATGCATCCTCCCCCCTGGCAGGTATCAGACCAAAACTACTTCCTGTGGTTATGCATCCTCCCCCCTGGCAGGTATCAGACCAAACTACTTCCTGTGGTTATGCATCCTCCCCTGGCAGGTATCAGACTAAACTACTTCCTGTGGTTATGCATCCTCCCCCCTGGCAGGTATCAGACCAAACTACTTCCTGTGGTTATGCATCCTCCCCCCTGGCAGGTATCAGACCAAACTACTTCCTGTGGTTATGCATCCTCCCCCCTGGCAGGTATCAGACCAAACTACTTCTGAAACATCGCATTTTTGGCAGGTTTTTAAAAATAATGTTTATTAATTATGAAATTATGAAAAGTATGAATAACATTCCACCCATCGGGCCACTAGGTCATTTGACTGCAGGAAAGAGATACAATCTGCCATCATTAACACAATGGAAACATCAAATGATTGATTATTAAAATATTGAAATAACATGGGCGAACAAGCAAAAAAATCCAGTGGGCAATGACACAATGTACTACAATAAAGTACATGTTAGGTCTACGTCAGTCTATGTCATGGGAAGACCTGGTCAGTCTATGTCATGGGAAGACCTGGTCAGTCTATGTCATGGGAAGACCTGGTCAGTCTATGTCATGGGAAGACCTGGTCAGTCTATGTCATGGGAAGACCTGGTCAGTCTATGTCATGGAACGAGCTGGTCAGTCTACGTCATGGAAAGACGTGGTCAGTCTATGTCATGGAACGAGCTGTTCAGTCTACGTCATGGAAAGACCTGGTCAGTCTATGTCATGGAAGGACGTGGTCAGTCTATGTCATGGAAAGACCTGGTCAGTCTATGTCATGGAAAGACCTGGTCAGTTTATGTCATGGGAAGACCTGGTCAGTCTACGTCATGGGAAGACCTGGTCAGTTTATGTCATGGGAAGACCTGGTCAGTCTACGTCATGGAAAGACCTGGTCAGTCTACGTCATGGGAAGACCTGGTCAGTTTATGTCATGGGAAGACCTGGTCAGTCTACATCATGGAAAGACCTGGTCAGTCTATGTCATGGAAAGACCTGGTCAGTCTATGTCATGGAAAGACCTGGTCAGTCTATGTCATGGAAAGACCTGGTCAGTCTATGTCATGGAAAGACCTGGTCAGTCTATGTCATGGAAAGACCTGGTCAGTCTATGTCATGGAAAGAGCCTGTTCCTAATGTTTTGTCCACTCAGTTTATTTTGACAAGTATTGATATTTTGAACAGCAACATGCTAATGACACAGTAACCAAGCTACAGTAAATTAACATCTAAAGTGAATTACTACCCGTTTGTAGCATAGACATTAAAACCAGGTTGGTAGATGCAAAGATGCTCTTTAGCTAACCAGCTATCCTGCCCTGTGTAGGTGTCCTAGAAGTATAGATATTAGAAATGTAGAAATATGTATATGTATAAATATAGAAGAACTATAGCTATTAGTAGGCTACAATCCTCAAAAGTCTTTCCATTTTAGCAAACAAATCTCCCACTGACAATGCTAGCTGGCTAGCTAACCAGGATCATTCTATTAGCTTAGCTAACATAGCATTTAATGAAATAATCAATGAGAAAAGATTGGAGCGGAGTGGAGACCGTGTCCAATGGTAGTATACGAGCCTGGTGTCCTACATCCGTTTGTGCTCGTCATTCCAACTCCATTGATGTGACTGGGAAAAGATAGCACAAAACAATGGATTTGTTGAAAGACAGCACAAACAGACGTGGGACTCAGGCTAGTCGTGTACAACATCGATGTTTCATGTGTTGACCTACTTACAGAAACAGATCATCACGCTGTGATGTTGTCCGCATTCCAAATGGCATCCTATTCCCCTTTGTAGGGAGGCAGAACTCTATGGGCTTGGTCAAAAGTAGTGCACTAAATATAGAATAGGGTGCGATTTGAGATGTAGTCCTTGTCATGCTGTGATCTGGGCTTGCTGTAGAACGAACCAACGAGCCAGAGTAATGCCCCAGTCCAGAGTAATGCCCCAGTCCAGTGTAATGCCCCAGTCCAGTGTAATGCCCCAGTCCAGTGTAATGCCCCAGTCCAGTGTAATGCCCCAGTCCAGAGTAATGCCCCAGTCCAGTGTAATGCCCCAGTCCAGTGTAATGCCCCAGTCCAGTGTAATGCCCCAGTCCAGTGTAATGCCCCAGTCCAGTGTAATGCCCCAGTCCAGTGTAATGCCCCAGTCCAGAGTAATGCCCCAGTCCAGTGTAATACCCCAGTCCAGAGTAATGCCCCAGTCCAGAGTAATGCCCCAGTCCAGAGTAATGCCCCAGTCCAGAGTAATGCCCCAGTCCAGAGTAATGCCCCAGTCCAGAGTAATGCCCCAGTCCAGAGTAATGCCCCAGTCCAGAGTAATGCCCCAGTCCAGAGTAATGCCCCAGTCCAGTGTAATGCCCCAGTCCAGAGTAATGCCCCAGTCCAGTGTAATGCCCCAGTCCAGTGTAATGCCCCAGTCCAGTGTAATGCCCCAGTCCAGTGTAATGCCCCAGTCCAGAGTAATGCCCCAGTCCAGTGTAATACCCCAGTCCAGAGTAATGCCCCAGTCGAGAGTAATGCCCCAGTCCAGAGTAATGCCCCAGTCCAGAGTAATGCCCCAGTCCAGAGTAATGCCCCAGTCCAGAGTAATGCCCCAGTCCAGTGTAATACCCCAGTCCAGTGTAATGCCCCAGTCCAGTGTAATGCCCCAGTCCAGTGTAATGCCCCAGTCCAGAGTAATGCCCCAGTCCAGTGTAATACCCCAGTCCAGAGTAATGCCCCAGTCCAGAGTAATGCCCCAGTCCAGAGTAATGCCCCAGTCCAGAGTAATGCCCCAGTCCAGAGTAATGCCCCAGTCCAGAGTAATGCCCCAGTCCAGAGTAATACCCCAGTCCAAGGTAGATTGAGCCAGAGTGAAAGTCCTGCAGCCATGAACATGAACATTGACCTACTGATGGATCATGCAGGGTGGCTGATAGACTCAGGCCTGATGAGGCCAGACAATATCAACCTCATCACTGGGAGATTACAGAGCACCAGTATAAACACTTGTGAAAAAGAGATCTTCTGACCTCAATAAGACTTTCTGGTTTTAAAAACAAAATCCAACCACACGACCAGTAACGTTTTCTTCTGGACCTTTCTGTTTCACCCCTGTACTTAATAAAGACAGAGCACGCGAGATAACAAGCTCAACCACCTTAAAGAGAATTCATACATTTTAGGGCTTAGAATCTAAATCTATAAATATCTACATTATAATTGTTTCATCTGTACAAGTGGAAGACAGAGAGAACTCTTGATTTATAATTCCAGCAGGCGACTTGGAACAGCAAACCAAACTATTTGGATTTATTGTTGACCCTGTTGGCTTGTGTGTAGAGGAGCAGTGGTCAGACTGCCAACATTAAATTAGCCAAAACCATAATTTCCCACAGTGACATTTTCTGTGTGGCTCATAATGTCAGGCCAGTCGCTGAAGCCTCAAATAGCAGCTCTCTCTCTCTCTCTCTCTCTCTCTCTCTCTCTCTCTCTCTCTCTCTCTCTCTCTCTCTCTCTCTCTCTCTCTCTCTCTCTCTCTCTCTTCTCTCTTCTCTCTTCTCTTCTCTCTTTCTCTCTAAAAGCCTAATAGTGGCAGCAAGTCGGAGATGGAGTACTTCTGTGGCTGGTGTACAGTGGGTGGTCTTCTCGTTAAAACCAGACACTCATGGAGAGAAGGGACCCACAAGGCCACCCGGTGGCCTGATCAATGAGAGCCCTGGGTGGGCTAGGACTCCTGCTGGTCTCGGCCCCTGTCTGGATGTCTGGATCTTGCTGGGCTGGGACCTCGAAAGCATTAACTTGGCCCGGAAACACACTGACAGTTCATTTCTCACACAGAGAGAGAGAGAGACAGACAGACTGTCTGAACATAGAGAGAGAGAGACAGACAGACTGTCTGAACATAGAGAGAGAGAGACAGACTGTCTGAACATAGAGAGAGAGAGACAGACAGACTGTCTGAACATAGAGAGAGAGAGAGACAGACTGTCTAAACATAGAGAGAGAGAGACAGACAGACTGTCTGAACATAGAGAGAGAGAGACAGACTGTCTGAACATAGAGAGAGAGAGACAGACAGACTGTCTGAACATAGAGAGAGAGAGACAGACAGACTGTCTAAACAGAGAGAGAGAGAGACTGACAGACTGTCTGAACATAGAGAGAGAGAGACAGACAGACTGTCTGAACATAGAGAGAGAGATAGACAGACAGACTGTCTAAACATAGAGAGAGAGAGACAGACAGACTGTCTAAACAGAGAGAGAGAGAGACTGACAGACTGTCTGAACATAGAGAGAGAGAGACAGACAGACTGTCTGAACATAGAGAGAGAGATAGACAGACAGACTGTCTGAACATAGAGAGAGAGAGACAGACAGACTGTCTGAACATAGATAGAGAGAGAGACAGACAGATTGTCTAAACAGAGAGAGAGAGAGAGACAGACAGACTGTCTAAACAGAGAGAGAGAGACAGACAGACTGTCTGAACATAGATAGAGAGAGAGACAGACAGATTGTCTAAACAGAGAGAGAGAGAGACAGACAGACAGACTGTCTGAACATAGAGAGAGAGAGACAGACTGTCTGAACATAGAGAGAGAGAGACAGACAGACTGTCTGAACATAGAGAGAGAGAGACAGACAGACTGTCTAAACAGAGAGAGAGAGACAGACAGACTGTCTAAACATAGAGAGAGAGACAGACAGACTGTCTGAACAGAGAGAGAGAGACAGACAGACTGTCTGAACATAGAGAGAGAGAGAGACAGACAGACTGTCTGAAAATAGAGAGAGAGAGAGAGACAGACAGACTGTGTGAACATAGAGAGAGAGACAGACAGACTGTCTAAACATAGAGAGAGAGAGAGAGAGAGAGAGAGAGAGAGAGAGAGACAGACAGAGTGAGAGAGAGAGAGAGAGAGAGAGAGAGAGAGAGAGAGAGAGAGAGAGAGAGAGAGAGAGAGAGAGAGAGAGAGAGAGAGAGAGAGAGAGAGAGAGAGAGAGAGAGAGAGAGAGAGAGAGAGAGAGAGAGAGAGAGAGAGTGAGAGACAGACTGTCTGAACATAGAGAGAGAGAGGGAGACAGACTGTCTGAACATAGAGAGAGAGACAGACAGACTGTCTAAACATAGAGAGAGAGAGAGACAGACAGACTGTCTGAACATAGAGAGAGAGACAGACAGACAGACTGTCTAAACATAGAGAGAGAGAGAGAGAGAGAGAGAGAGAGATCTACTGGGTGAAATTCCACAGTGTGCCATCACAGCAGCAAGATTTGTGACCTGTTGCCACAAGAAAAGGGCAACCAGTGAAGAACAAACACCATTGTAAATACAACCCATATTTATGCTTATTTATTTTAACTTGTGTGCTTTAACCATTTGTACATTGTTACAACACTGTATATATATAATATGACATTTGTAATGTCTTTCTTGTTTTGAAACTTCTGTATGTGTAATGTTTACTGTTAATTTGTATTGTTTATTTCACTTTTGTGTATTATCTACCTCACTTGCTTTGGCAATGTTAACACATGTTTCCCATGCCAATAAAGCCCCTTGAATTGAATTGAATTGAATTGAGAGAGAGAGAGAGAGAGAGAGAGAGAGAGAGAGAGAGAGAGAGAGAGAGAGAGAGAGAGAGAGAGAGAGAGAGAGAGAGAGAGAGAGAGAGAGAGAGAGAGAGAGAGAGAGAGAGAGAGAGAGAGAGAGAGACTGTCTGAACATAGAGAGAGAGACAGACAGACTGTCTAAACGTAGAGAGAGAGAGACAGACAGACTGTCTGAACATAGAGAGAGAGACCGACAGACTGTCTAAACAAAGAGAGAGAGAGAGAGAGAGACAGACTGTCTGAACATAGAGAGACAGACAGACTGTCTAAACACAGAGAGAGAGAGACAGACAGACAGACTGTCTAAACAGAGAGAAAGAGAGACAGACAGACTGTCTAAACATATAGAGAGAGAGACAGACAGACAGATTGTCTGAACATAGAGAGAGAGAGACAGACAGACTGTCTAAACAGAGAGAGAGGGAGACAGACAGACTGTCTAAACAGAGAGAGAGAGAGACAGACAGACTGTCTAAACATAGAGAGAGAGACAGACAGACTGTTTAAAACAGAGAGAGAGACAGACAGACTGTCTAAACATGTCTAAACAGAGAGAAAGAGAGACAGACAGACTGTCTAAACATAGAGAGAGAGACAGACAGACTGTCTAAAACAGAGAGAGAGAGAGACTGACAGACTGTCTAAACAGAGAGAGAGAGACAGACAGACTGTCTGAACATAGAGAGAGAGAGACAGACAGACTGTCTAAACAGAGAGAGAGACAGACAGACTGTCTAAACAGAGAGAGAGAGAGAGAGAGACAGACAGACTGTCTGAACAGAGAGAGAGAGAGACAGACAGACTGTCTATACAGAGAGAGAGAGAGAAAGAGAGAGACAGACAGACTGTCTGAACAGAGAGAGAGAGAGACAGACAGACTGTCTAAACAGAGAGAGAGAGAATTGAATTCAATTGAATTGAATTGAATTGAGAGAGAGAGACAGACAGACTATCTAAACAGAGAGAGAGAGACAGACAGACTGTCTGAACAGAGAGAGAGAGAGAGAGACAGACTGTCTGAACAGAGAGAGAGAGAGAGACAGACTGTCTGAACAGAGAGAGAGAGAGAGAGACAGACAGACTGTCTGAACAGAGAGAGAGAGAGACAGACTAAACACCCTGGGGTTAGAGGAGCCCCAGATCACACCCGCACTCAGGCAAACACACACACAAACGCATGCACACACACACAGGCCTAGTAAGCGTGACAACTCTGCCCCCTTTTGGAAACGGCTTTCACATTTCATTCAGCAGAATAGTGGAGCTACACCTCAATTAGATGTATATTTGAACCACAGACCCACTGTAACCACTAGTTACAACCTAATGGAGAAATGAAAGACAACCTAATGTTTACTGCAGTAGATTATGGAGAAATGAATGACAATCTAATGTTTACTGCAGTAGATTATGGAGAAATGAAAGACAATCTAATGTTTACTGCAGTAGATTATGGAGAAATGAAAGACAACCTAATGATTACTGCAGTAGATTATGGAGAAATGAAAGACAACCTAATGTTTACTGCAGTAGATTATGGAGAAATGAAAGACAATCTAATGTTTACTGCAGTAGATTATGGAGAAATTAAAGACAACCTAATGTTTACTGCAGTAGATTATGGAGAAATGAAAGACAACCTAATGATTACTGCAGTAGATTATGGAGAAATGAAAGACAATCTAATGTTTACTGCAGTAGATTATGGAGAAATGAAAGACAACCTAATGATTACTGCAGTAGATTATGGAGAAATGAAAGACAATCTAATGTTTACTGCAGTAGATTATGGAGAAATGAAAGACAACCTAATGATTACTGCAGTAGATTATGGAGAAATGAAAGACAATCTAATGTTTACTCTAGTAGATTATGGAGAAATGAAAGACAACCTAATGATTACTGCAGTAGATTATGGAGAAATGAAAGACAACCTAATGTTTACTGCAGTAGATTATGGAGAAATGAAAGACAATCTAATGTTTACTGCAGTAGATTATGGAGAAATGAAAGACAACCTAATGTTTACTGCAGTAGATTATGGAGAAATGAAAGACAACCTAATGATTACTGCAGTAGATTATGGAGAAATGAAAGACAATCTCATGTTTACTGCAGTAGATTATGCAGAAATGAAAGACAACCTAATGTTTACTGCAGTAGATTATGGAGAAACGAAAGACAATCTAATGTTTACTGCAGTAGATTATGGAGAAATGAAAGACAACCTAATGTTTACTGCAGTAGATTATGGAGAAATGAAAGACAATCTAATGTTTACTGCAGTAGATTATGGAGAAATGAAAGACAACCTAATGTTTACTGCAGTAGATTATGGAGAAATGAAAGACAACCTAATGTTTACTGCAGTAGATTATGGAGAAATGAAAGACAACCTATTGTTTACTGCAGTAGATTATGGAGAAATGAAAGACAACCTAATGTTTACTGCAGTAGATTATGGAGAAATGAAAGACAACCTAATGTTTACTGCAGTAGATTATGGAGAAATGAAAGACAATCTAATGTTTACTGCAGTAGATTATGGAGAAATGAAAGACAACCTAATGATTACTGCAGTAGATTATGGAGAAATGAAAGACAATCTCATGTTTACTGCAGTAGATTATGGAGAAATGAAAGACAACCTAATGTTTACTGCAGTAGATTATGGAGAAATGAAAGACAATCTAATGTTTACTGCAGTAGATTATGGAGAAATGAAAGACAACCTAATGTTTACTGCAGTAGATTATGGAGAAATGAAAGACAACCTAATGTTTACTGCAGTAGATTATGGAGAAATGAAAGACAATCTAATGTTTACTGCAGTAGATTATGGAGAAATGAAAGACAACCTAATGTTTACTGCAGTAGATTATGGAGAAATGAAAGACAACCTAATGTTTACTGCAGTAGATTATGGAGAAATGAAAGACAATCTAATGTTTACTGCAGTAGATTATGGAGAAATGAAAGACAACCTAATGATTACTGCAGTAGATTATGGAGAAATGAAAGACAACCTAATGTTTACTGCAGTAGATTATGGAGAAATGAAAGACAACCTAATGATTACTGCAGTAGATTATGGAGAAATGAAAGACAACCTAATGACTTCATTCATATTCAGATCTACTTCACCAAACAAATAGCCAGTGACATAATAACTGATTAACTGCATTGTGTTTTTGATTTTAATGATTTTGGATTTGGATTCTTCTGAACGAGTAAATATATATACAGTGGGGAGAACAAGTATTTGATACACTGCCGATTTTGCAGGTTTTCCTACTTACAAAGCATGTAGAGGTCTGTCATTTTTATCATAGGTACACTTCAACTGTGAGAGACGGAATCTAAAACAAAAATCCAGAAAATCACATTGTATGATTTTTAAGTAATTAATTTGCATTTTATTGCATGACATAAGTATTTGATCACCTACCAACCAGTAAGAATTCCGGCTCTCACAGACCTGTTAGTTTTTCTTTAAGAAGCCCTCCTGTTCTCCACTCATTACCTGTATTAACTGCACCTGTTTGAACTCGTTACCTGTATAAAAGACACCTGTCCACACACTCAATCAAACAGACTCCAACCTCTCCACAATGGCCAAGACCAGAGAGCTGTGTAAGGACATCAGGGATAAATTGTAGACCTGTACAAGGCTGGGATGGGCTACAGGACAATAGGCAAGCAGCTTGGTGAGAAGGCAACAACTGTTGGCACAATTATTAGAAAATGGAAGAAGTTCAAGATGACGGTCAATCACCCTCGGTCTGGGGCTCCATGCAAGATCTCACCTCGTGGGGCATCAATGATCATGAGGAATGTGAGGGATCAGCCCAGAACTACACGGCAGGACCTGGTCAATGACCTGAAGAGAGCTGGGACCACAGTCTCAAAGAAAACCATTAGTAACACACTACGCCGTCATGGATTAAAATCCTGCAGCGCACGCAAGGTCCCCCTGCTCAAGCCAGCGCATGTCCAGGCCCGTCTGAAGTTTGCCAATGACCATCTGGATGATCCAGAGGAGGAATGGGAGAAGGTCATGTGGTCTGATGAGACAAAAATAGAGCTTTTTGGTCTAAACTCCACTCGCCGTGTTTGGAGGAAGAAGAAGGATGAGTACAACCCCAAGAACACCATCCCAACCGTGAAGCATGGAGGTGGAAACATCATTCTTTGGGGATGCTTTTCTGCAAAGGGGACAGGACAACTGCACCGTATTGAGGAGAGGATGGATGGGGCCATGTATCGCGAGATCTTGACCAACAACCTCCTTCCCTCAGTAAGAGCATTGAAGATGGGTCGTGGCTGGGTCTTCCAGCATGACAACGACCCGAAACACACAGCCAGGGCAACTAAGGAGTGGCTCCGTAAGAAGCATCTCAAGGTCCTGGGGTGGCCTAGCCAGTCTCCAGACCTGAACCCAATAGAAAATCTTTGGAGGGAGCCGAAAGTCCGTATTGCCCAGCGACAGCCCCGAAACCTGAAGGATCTGGAGAAGGTCTGTATGGAGGAGTGGGCCAAAATCCCTGCTGCAGTGTGTGCAAACCTGGTCAAGAACTACAGGAAACGTATGATCTCTGTAATTGCAAACTAAGGTTTCTGTACCAAATATTAAGTTCTGCTTTTCTGATGTATCAAATACTTATGTCATGCAATAAAATGCCAATTAATTACTTAAAAATCATACAATGTGATTTTCTGGATTTTTGTTTTAGATTCCTTCTCTCACAGTTGAAGTGTACCTATGATAAAAATTACAGACCTCTACATGCTTTGTAAGTAGGAAAACCTGCAAAATCGTCAGTGTATCAAATACTTGTTCTCCCCACTGTATATATTAAATGTCTCTTTCTGAAAACGAGCTCTGTGCTTCGCATGTCAAATCCACACTACATTACCGAAAGTATGTGGACACCTCTTTGTCAAACATCTCATTCCAAAATCATGGGCATTCATATGGAGTTGGTCCCCCCTTTGCTGCTATAACAGCCTCCACTCTTCTGGGACGGCTTTCCACTAGATGTTGGAACATTGCTGCTATAACAGCCTCCACTCTTCTGGGAAGGCTTTCCACTAGATGTTGGAACATTGCTGCTCTAACAGCCTCCACTCTTCTGGGAAGGCTTTCCACTAGATGTTGGAACATTGCTGCTCTAACAGCCTCCACTCTTCTGGGAAGGCTTTCCACTAGATGTTGTAACATTGCTGCTCTAACAGCCTCCACTCTTCTGGGAAGGCTTTCCACTAGATGTTGGAACATTGCTGCTATAACAGCCTCCACTCTTTCTGGGAAGGCTTTCCACTAGATGTTGGAACATTGCTGCTATAACAGCCTCCACTCTTCTGGGAAGGCTTTCCACTAGATGTTGGAACATTGCTGCTATAACAGCCTCCACTCTTCTGGGAAGGCTTTCCACTAGATGTTGGAACATTGCTGCTATAACAGCCTCCACTCTTCTGGGAAGGCTTTCCACTAGATGTTGGAACATTGCTGCTATAACAGCCTCCACTCTTTCTGGGAAGGCTTTCCACTAGATGTTGGAACATTGCTGCTATAACAGCCTCCACTCTTCTGGGAAGGCTTTCCACTAGATGTTGGAACATTGCTGCTATAACAACCTCCACTCTTCTGGGAAGGCTTTCCACTAGATGTTGGAACATTGCTGCTATAACAGCCTCCACTCTTCTGGGAAGGCTTTCCACTAGATGTTGGAACATTGCTGCTATAACAACCTCCACTCTTCTGGGAAGGCTTTCCACTAGATGTTGGAACATTGCTGCTATAACAGCCTCCATGGATGTTATGGATGACCTCCATAACAGGTGGAGGTCATCTGTCATCCGCCAAACCCAGATTAGTCCGTCAGACTGCCAGATGGTGAAGCGGGATTCATCCCTCCAGAGAAACGCATTTCCACTGCTCCAGAGTCCAATGGCAGCGAGCTTTACACCACTCCAGCTGACTCTTGGCATTGCGCATGGTGATCTTGTGCTTGTGTGCGGCTGCTCGGCCATGGAAACACATTTCATGAAGCTCCTGACGAACAGTTCTTGTGCTGACGTTGCTTCCAGAGGCTGTTTGGAACTCAGTAGTGAGTGTTAAAACCGATTTTTACGGGCTACACGCTTCTTCACTTGGCGTGAGTTACACCTCCGACATCGCCTAAATAAAAACAATGAAACTGCTCTGCCCTTTGCCACTTGTATGTTACGTTGTTATAGGTTACTGGAGAAAATGTAATTATGTTTATGTTTAAAAACACCCTCAATTAGATGTACACTAAATACACAAAAGTATGTGGACCCCCATTCATCAGGTCCTATGAATGAACTCTGTTCTTCATCAGGTCCTATAAATGAACTCTGTCCTTTAGCAGGTCCTATACATGAACTCTGTCCTTCATCAGGTCCTATAAATGAACTCTGTCCTTCAGCAGGTCCTATAAATGAACAATGTCCTTTAGCAGGTCCTATAAATGAACTCTGTCCTTCATCAGGTCCTGTAAATGAACTCTGTCCTTCAGCAGGTCCTATACATGAACTCTGTCCTTCAGCAGGTCCTATACATTAACTCTGTTCTTCATCAGGTCCTATAAATGAACTCTGTTCTTCATCAGGTCCTATAAATGAACTCTGTCCTTCAGCAGGTCCTATAAATGAACTCTGTCCTTCATCAGGTCCTGTAAATGAACTCTGTCCTTTAGCAGGTCCTATACATGAACTCTGTCCTTCAGCAGGTCCTATAAATTAACTCTGTTCTTCATCAGGTCCTATACATGAACTCTGTCCTTCAGCAGGTCCTATACATGAACTCTGTTCTTCATCAGGTCCTATAAATGAACTCTGTCCTTCATCAGGTCCTATAAATGAACTCTGTCCTTCAGCAGGTCCTATAAATGAACTCTGTCCTTCAGCAGGTCCTATAAATGAACTCTGTCCTTCAGCAGGTCCTATACATGAACTCTGTCCTTCAGCAGGTCCTATAAATGAACTCTGTCCTTCAGCAGGTCCTATAAATGAACTCTGTCCTTCAGCAGGTCATATAAATGAACTCTGTGCTTCAGCAGGTCCTATACATGAACTCTGTCCTTCAGCAGGTCCTGTAAATGAACTCTGTCCTTCAGCAGGTCCTATAAATGAACTCTGTCCTTCAGCAGGTCCTATAAATGAACTCTGTCTTTCAGCAGGTCCTATACATGAACTCTGTCTTTCAGCAGGTCCTATACATGAACTCTGTCTTTCAGCAGGTCCTATACATGAACTCTGTCTTTCAGCAGGTCCTATACATGAACTCTGTCTTTCAGCAGGTCCTATAAATGAACTCTGTCCTTCAGCAGGTCCTATAAATGAACTCTGTCTTTCATCAGGTCCTATAAATGAACTCTATCCTTCAGCAGCTCCTCCCGACAGCCTCCTCTGCATGACCGCCTCTGTCACAGTTGAGCTGTAACTGAGGTACGTAGCTAGAACTGTTTCTAAATCCATTTACATCAGATGTTATGCGTGTTCGGTGTCTCTTCGAGTTGCCATCAATAGAAATATAATCATGTTATGGCATTTTTAGTCCCTTTAGTGTCGCTAGCTTTTGGAATTTATATTGTTCAGACATTTTCAATCCCATAGTGCACACAAACAGCCCTCCTTGAACAACCTCATCATTTATCTTAGCCCCAGGGAGCAACAACAAACACCGTTTATTCACCAGGCCCCTGCCCCCTTCATCTGTTAGGATGTGTCTCTTCTTCTCTAACCATTACAGGGAGATGACTGGTCTGGAATCCTCCTCAAAACACAGATGACTGGTCTGGAATCCTCCTCATAACACAGATGACGGGTCTGGAATCCTCCTCAAAACACAGAGGACTGGTCTGGAATCCTCCTCAAAACACAGATGACTGGTCTGGAATCTTCCTCATAACACAGATGACTGGTCTGGAATCCTCCTCAAAACACAGATGACTGGTCTGGAATCCTCCTCATAACACAGAGGACTGGTCTGGAATCCTCCTCAAAACACAGAGGACTGGTAACTACACTGGGTTATGACCTCTCATTTTAGGAAGGACTGGTTGAGTAAAGATAATATGGATTTTCATCCCTAATCTTAATGTATTAGACCAGTTCAATCAGGCTTGAAATTAAAATTAATTAAATTAAAACGTTAACGTTAAAACGGTGTTATTGACCAACTATTCGCATTTTGAACCAGCCTGAATATGGGGTGGGGAATTAACATATTGAACCAGCCTGTATATGGGGTGGGGAATTAACATATTGAACCAGCCTGTATATGGGGTGGGGAATTAACATATTGAACCAGCCTGTATATGGGGTGGGGAATTAACATATTGAACCAGCCTGTATATGGGGTGGGGAATTAACATATTGAACCAGCCTGTATATGGGGTGGGGAATTAACATATTGAACCAGCCTGTATATGGGGTGGGGAATTAACATATTGAACCAGCCTGTATATGGGGTGGGGAATTAACATATTGAACCAGCCTGTATATGGGGTGGGGAATTAACATATTGAACCAGCCTGTATATGGGGTGGGGAATTAACATATTGAACCAGCCTGTATATGGGGTGGTGAATTAACATATTGAACCAGCCTGTATATGGGGTGGGGAATTAACATATTGAACCAGCCTGTATATGGGGTAGGGAATTAACATATTGAACCAGCCTGTATATGGGGTGGGGAATTAACATATTGAACCAGCCTGTATATGGGGTGGGGAATTAACATATTGAACCAGCCTGTATATGGGGTGGGGAATTAACATATTGAACCAGCCTGTATATGGGGTGGGGAATTAACATATTGAACCAGCCTGTATATGGGGTGGGGAATTAACATATTGAACCAGCCTGTATATGGGGTGGTGAATTAACATATTGAACCAGCCTGTATATGGGGTGGGGAATTAACATATTGAACCAGCCTGTATATGAGGTGGGGAATTAACATATTGAACCAGCCTGTATATGGGGTGGGGAATTAACATATTGAACCAGCCTGAATATGGGGTGGGGAATTAACATATTGAACCAGCCTGTATATGGGGTGGTGAATTAACATATTGAACCAGCCTGTATATGGGGTGGGGAATTAACATATTGAACCAGCCTGTATATGGGGTGGTGAATTAACATATTGAACCAGCCTGTATATGGGGTGGGGAATTAACATATTGAACCAGCCTGTATATGGGGTGGGGAATTAACATATTGAACCAGCCTGTATATGGGGTGGGGAATTAACATATTGAACCAGCCTGTATATGGGGTGGGGAATTAACATATTGAACCAGCCTGTATATGGGGTGGGGAATTAACATATTGAACCAGCCTGTATATGGGGTGGTGAATTAACATATTGAACCAGCCTGTATATGGGGTGGGGAATTAACATATTGAACCAGCCTGTATATGAGGTGGGGAATTAACATATTGAACCAGCCTGTATATGGGGTGGGGAATTAACATATTGAACCAGCCTGAATATGGGGTGGGGAATTAACATATTGAACCAGCCTGTATATGGGGTGGTGAATTAACATATTGAACCAGCCTGTATATGGGGTGGGGAATTAACATATTGAACCAGCCTGTATATGGGGTGGTGAATTAACATATTGAACCAGCCTGTATATGGGGTGGGGAATTAACATATTGAACCAGCCTGTATATGGGGTGGGGAATTAACATATTGAACCAGCCTGTATATGGGGTGGGGAATTAACATATTGAACCAGCCTGTATATGGGGTGGGGAATTAACATATTGAACCAGCCTGTATATGGGGTGGGGAATTAACATATTGAACCAGCCTGTATATGGGGTGGGGAATTAACATATTGAACCAGCCTGTATATGGGGTGGGGAATTAACATTTTGAACCAGCCTGTATATGGGGTGGGGAATTAACATATTGAACCAGCCTGTATATGGGGTGGGGAATTAACATTTTGAACCAGCCTGTATATGGGGTGGGGAATTAACATTTTGAACCAGCCTGTATATGGGGTGGGGAATTAACATATTGAACCAGCCTGTATATGGGGTGGGGGATTAACATATTGAACCAGCCTGTATATGGGGTGGGGAATTAACATATTGAACCAGCCTGTATATGGGGTGGGGAATTAACATATTGAACCAGCCTGTATATGGGGTGGGGAATTAACATATTGAACCAGCCTGTATATGGGGTGGGGAATTAACATATTGAACCAGCCTGTATATGGGGTGGAGAATTAACATATTGAACCAGCCTGTATATGGGGTGGGGAATTAACATATTGAACCAGCCTGTATATGGGGTGGGGAATTAACATATTGAACCAGCCTGTATATGGGGTGGGGAATTAACATATTGAACCAGCCTGTATATGGGGTGGGGAATTAACATATTGAACCAGCCTGTATATGGGGTGGGGAATTAACATATTGAACCAGCCTGTATATGGGGTGGTGAATTAACATATTGAACCAGCCTGTATATGGGGTGGGGAATTAACATATTGAACCAGCCTGTATATGAGGTGGGGAATTAACATATTGAACCAGCCTGTATATGGGGTGGGGAATTAACATATTGAACCAGCCTGTATATGGGGTGGGGAATTAACATATTGAACCAGCCTGTATATGGGGTGGTGAATTAACATATTGAACCAGCCTGTATATGGGGTGGGGAATTAACATATTGAACCAGCCTGTATATGGGGTGGTGAATTAACATATTGAACCAGCCTGTATATGGGGTGGGGAATTAACATATTGAACCAGCCTGTATATGGGGTGGGGAATTAACATATTGAACCAGCCTGTATATGGGGTGGGGAATTAACATATTGAACCAGCCTGTATATGGGGTGGGGAATTAACATTTTGAACCAGCCTGTATATGGGGTGGGGAATTAACATATTGAACCAGCCTGTATATGGGGTGGGGAATTAACATATTGAACCAGCCTGTATATGGGGTGGGGAATTAACATTTTGAACCAGCCTGTATATGGGGTGGGGAATTAACATTTTGAACCAGCCTGTATATGGGGTGGGGAATTAACATATTGAACCAGCCTGTATATGGGGTGGGGGATTAACATATTGAACCAGCCTGTATATGGGGTGGGGAATTAACATATTGAACCAGCCTGTATATGGGGTGGGGAATTAACATATTGAACCAGCCTGTATATGGGGTGGGGAATTAACATATTGAACCAGCCTGTATATGGGGTGGGGAATTAACATATTGAACCAGCCTGTATATGGGGTGGAGAATTAACATATTGAACCAGCCTGTATATGGGGTGGGGAATTAACATATTGAACCAGCCTGTATATGGGGTGGGGAATTAACATATTGAACCAGCCTGTATATGGGGTGGGGAATTAACATATTTAACCAGCCTGTATATGGGGTGGGGAATTAACATATTGAACCAGCCTGTATATGGGGTGGGGAATTAACATTTTGAACCAGCCTGTATATGGGGTGGGGAATTAACATATTGAACCAGCCTGAATATGGGGTGGGGGATTAACATATTGAACCAGCCTGTATATGGGGTGGGGAATTAACATATTGAACCAGCCTGTATATGGGGTGGGGAATTAACATATTGAACCAGCCTGTATATGGGGTGGGGAATTAACATATTAAACCAGCCTGTATATGGGGTGGGGAATTAACATATTGAACCAGCCTGTATATGGGGTGGGGAATTAACATATTGAACCAGCCTGTATATGGGGTGGGGAATTAACATATTGAACCAGCCTGAATATGGGGTGGGGAATTAACATATTGAACCAGCCTGGAAATCATCTGTAAAATGCTTCAGAGGCCTCCATCGACGGGTGTAGAATCAGGTGTGTGTGTCTGTGTGTGTTCTGACATGCAGACAACATGTCATTGTTTTGCAGTAAATTTCAGCCTGTCTGTTTTGTTAAGCTCCACCAGCCAGATAGTTTGACCACTGTCAATCTCCCCCGGTCGATAGGGAGTGGTTTGGTTCACTGAGGGGACGGCGATCACAAACCCAATCAATAAGGAAAGGTTTGACCTGCAAAAAAGGGGGATGGCAGTGCAGGGATGAGAGGAGAGGACTGAGAGGGGAGGAGAGGACTGAGAGGGGAGGAGAGGACTGAGATAGGAGGAGAGGACTGAGAGGGGAGGAGAGGACTGAGAGAGGAGAGGACTGAGAGGGGAGGAGAGGACTGAGAGAGGAGAGGACTGAGAGAGGAGAGGACTGAGAGGGGAGGAGAGGACTGAGAGAGGAGAGGACTGAGAGAGGAGGAGAGGACTGAGAGGGGAGGAGATGACTGAGAGAGGAGGAGAGGACTGAGAGGGGAGGAGATGACTGAGAGAGGAGGAGAGGACTGAGAGGGGAGGAGAGGACTGAGGGGAGGACTGAGAGGAGGACTGAGAGGACTGAGAGGGGAGAGGACTGAGAGTGGAGGAGAGGACTGAGAGAGGAGAGGACTGAGAGGGGAGGAGATGACTAAGAGGAGAGGAAAGGACTGAGAAGGGAGGAGAGGACTGAGGGGAGGACTGAGAGGGGAGGAGATGACTGAGAGGAGAGGACTGAGAGTGGAGGAGAGGACTGAGAGGGGAGGAGAGGACTAAGAGGAGAGGAAAGGACTGAGAAGGGAGGAGAGGACTGAGGGGAGGACTGAGAGGGGAGGAGATGACTGAGAGGAGAGGACTGAGAGTGGAGGAGAGGACTGAGAGGGGAGGAGAGGACTAAGAGGAGAGGAAAGGACTGAGAAGGGAGGAGAGGACTGAGAGTGGAGGAGAGGACTGAGGGGAGGAGATGACTGAGAGGGGAGGAGAGGACTAAGAGGAGAGGAAAGGACTGAGAAGGGAGGAGAGGACTGAGGGGAGGACTGAGAGGGGAGGAGATGACTGAGAGGAGAGGACTGAGAGTGGAGGAGAGGACTGAGAGGGGAGGAGAGGACTAAGAGGATAGGAAAGGACTGAGAAGGGAGGAGAGGACTGAGGGGAGGACTGAGAGGGGAGGAGATGACTGAGAGGAGAGGACTGAGAGTGGAGGAGAGGACTGAGAGGGGAGGAGATGACTAAGAGGAGAGGAAAGGACTGAGAAGGGAGGAGAGGACTGAGGGGAGGACTGAGAGGGGAGGAGATGACTGAGAGGAGAGGACTGAGAGTGGAGGAGAGGACTGAGAGGGGAGGAGAGGACTAAGAGGAGAGGAAAGGACTGAGAAGGGAGGAGAGGACTGAGGGGAGGAGATGACTGAGAAGAGAAGACTGAGAGGGGAGGAGAGGACTGATGGTGGAGGAGAAGATTGAGAGGGGAGGACTGAGAGGGTAGGAGAGGACTGAGAGGGGAGGACTGAGAGGAAAGAAGTGGACTGCGAGGAGAGGACTGAGAGGGGAGGACAGGACTGAGAGGGGAGGACAGGACTGAGAGTGGATGAGAGGACTGAGAGTAGATGAGAGGACTGAGAGGATAGGACTGGACTGAGAGGAGAGGACTGAGAGGGGAGGAGAGGACTGAGAGTAGATGAGAGGACTGAGAAGAGAGGACTGAGAGGAGAGGACTGAGAGGGGAGGAGAGGACTGAGAGGGAAGACAGGACTGAGAGTAGAGGAGAGGACTGAGAGGAGAGGACTGAGAGGAGAGGAGTGTGTGTCATCCCCAGCTGAATGAATGGTCAACTCTCAAACTGATGGTTCATGAAAGTTTAATGCGGTACCATAAATGACTTCAATTTCTGTAAGCACACCGGAATAGCTGATGGAGAAACAAACCAAAAATGCTCTTACAATAGGAACAATACAGTCCACAAATAATACACTTTTACACAGCTTTATATTGGCATGCTTCATACATCAAATGCATCAATATGCTTGAGAATTTCTACCCAATTAGTTTATATTACGTGCTAATAGCTTGCTAATGTGGCGCAAGATTAATTTATAATAGCCAGCACAAACAGTTTAGCTAGGCTACAGCTAATAACGTCATACTGCTATTAGCCAGCACAAACAGTTTAGCTAGGCTACAGCTAATAACGTCATACTGCTAGCAGACTTCAGAACATCAATTACAACACTAATATTTGTTCAGTGAAACAAGACCAATATTGAAAGACAGTAAATACATTGTTCTCTTTCCAGCTAGGTGCTAAGTTTGACGTTGTTTTCTTGGGTACTTGAACAACCTTAACAAAAAGTTATTTTTCCTTTTTCTCTCGCGCCCGTTTCCCATATACCCTTTGTGCGTAAAACAGAGAAAGCAACAACAACAAAAAACCTGCTGTCAAAATAAAAGTCACACTAAACTGTCCAATATACAATGAGGATTGAAAGCTCATACAAAGAAAATAAAAGTCAAATCATAAAGCAGACATTATTTGACACTAGTTTTTAGGGGTTCATTTACAGAGTGGAAGGAGAGGAGAGAGGAGAGGACGAGAAGAAATGAGGCATTGATTATAGTCTCCAAACAAAATGAGGACTGAGGCCACAGGGGAGAGAGTACACCCCCCCCCCCCCATTGAACCAATTGAATACTCACAAAAGTGCAAACCCTGCCCCTCTTGTTGAACCCAATGTAGGCTAAAGCAAACGCTAAAACTATGAGAAAAATGTCAAATATTACTTGAATCCAGGTCTGTTTGGGGGGGGGGCTTTGAGTTATTCAGGGATCCTATCCATCCAACGCCCTCCTTTCTCTCTGAAGGCCTCTGAGAAGTGAATTAATTATCAGTCATTTCCCATATTGACATGTTACATAGTGGGCTCTATTTTTGGGGGCTGGCATTCAACTTATAAAAGCTTGATTTTACAAAACCCTGTCAACAGGGTTAGTCATGTAGGTGTCTTATATCAGCACGCTTGCACAAAGGTAGGAGGGGGTGGAAATATTTTAGGTTTGTACTTAAAAACTTGCGCCAATGTGTCAGTTTCAATCAGCGCTACTGGAGATATTTAAGACTCGCCAAAAGATGGTCTTAGCGGTAACACAATTGGTTTAAGGCATCAATTGTGTCAATGGAGGCGCAAAGTAGCCTGGTCAGTAGCCTGGTCAGTAGCCTGGTCAGTAGCGTGGTCAGTAGCCTGGTCAGTAGCCTGGTCAGTAGCCTGGTCAGTAGCCTAGTCAGTAGCCTGGTCAGTAGCCTGGTCAGTAGCCTGGTCAGTAGCGTGGTCAGTAGCCTGGTCAGTAGCCTGGCCAGTAGCCTGGTCAGTAGACTGGTCAGTAGCTTGGTCAGTAGCCTGGTCAGTAGCCTGGCCAGTAGCCTGGTCAGTAGCCTGGTCAGTAGCCTGGTCAGTAGCCTAATCGGTAGCCTGGTCAGTAGCCTGGTCAGTAACCTGGTCAGTAGCCTGGTCAGTAGCTTAATCAGTAGCCTGGTCAGTAGCCTGGTCAGTAGCCTAATCAGTAGCCTGGTCAGTAGCCTGGTCAGTAACCTAATCAGTAGCCTGTTCAGTAGCCTGGTCAGTAACCTAATCAGTAGCCTGGTCAGTAGCCTGGTCAGTAGCCTAATCAGTAGCCTGGTCAGTAGCCTAATCAGTAGCCTGTTCAGTAGCCTGGTCAGTAACCTAATCAGTAGCCTGGTCAGTAGCCTGGTCAGTAGCCTAATCAGTAGCCTGGTCAGTAACCTAATCAGTAGCCGTTTCAGTAGCCTGGTCAGTAACCTAATCAGTAGCCTGGTCAGTAGCCTGGTCAGTAGCCTGGTCAGTAACCTAATCAGTAGCCTGGTCAGTAGCCTGGTCAGTAGCCTGGTCAGTAGCCTAGTCAGTAGCCTAGTCAGTAGCCTGGTCAGTAGCCTAGTCAGTAGCCTGGTCAGTAGCCTGGTCAGTAGCCTGGTCAGTAGCTGGTCAGTAGCCTGGTCAGTAGCCAGGTCAGTAGCCTGGTCAGTAGCTGGTCAGTAGCCTGGTCAGTAGCCTGGTCAGTAGCCAGGTCAGTAGCCTAGTCAGTAGCCTGGTCAGTAGCCTGGTCAGTAGCCTAGTCAGTAGCCTGGTCAGTAGCCTGGTCAGTAGCCTGGTCAGTAGCCCGGTCAGTAGCCCGGTCAGTAGTCCGGTCAGTAGCCCGGTCAGTAGCCCGGTCAGTAGCCCGGTCAGTAGCCTGGTCAGTAGCCTGGTCAGTAGCCTGGTCAGTAGCCCGGTCAGTAGCCCGGTCAGTAGCCCGGTCAGTAGCTGGTCAGTAGCCTGGTCAGTAGCCTGGTCAGTAGCTTGTCAGTAGCCTGGTCAGTAGCCTGGTCAGTAGCCTGGTCAGTAGCCTAGTCAGTAGCCTGGTCAGTAGCCTGGTCAGTAGCCTAGTCAGTAGCCTGGTCAGTAGCCTGGTCAGTAGTCTGGTCAGTAGCCTGGTCAGTAGCCTGGTCAGTAGCCCGGTCAGTAGTCTGGTCAGTAGCCTGGTCAGTAGCCTGGTCAGTAGCCTGGTCAGTAGCCTAGTCAGTAGCCTGGTCAGTAGCCCGGTCAGTAGCCCGGTCAGTAGCCCGGTCAGTAGCCCGGTCAGTAGCCTAGTCAGTAGCCTGGTCAGTAGCCTAGTCAGTAGCCTGGTCAGTAGCCTGGTCAGTAGCCTAGTCAGTAGCCTGGTCAGTAGCCTGGTCAGTAGCCTGGTCAGTAGCCCGGTCAGTAGCCTGGTCAGTAGCCCGGTCAGTAGCCCGGTCAGTAGCCCGGTCAGTAGCCCGGTCAGTAGCCTAATCAGTAGCCTAGTCAGTAGCCTGGTCAGTAGTCTAGTCAGTAGCCTAGTCAGTAGCCTGGTCAGTAGCCTGGTCAGTAGCCTGGTCAGTAGCCTGGTCAGTAGCCTAGTCAGTAGCCTGGTCAGTAGCCTGGTCAGTAGCCTGGTCAGTAGCCTAGTCAGTAGCCTGGTTAGTAGCCTGGTCAGTAGCCTGGTCAGTAGACTAATCAGTAGCCTGGTCAGTAGCCTGGTCAGTAGCCTGGTCAGTAGCCTAGTCAGTAGCCTGGTCAGTAGCCTGGTCAGTAGCCTGGTCAGTAGCCTGGTCAGTAGACTAATCAGTAGCCTGGTCAGTAGCCTGGTCAGTAGCCTGGTCAGTAGCCTAGTCAGTAGCCTGGTCAGTAGCCTGGTCAGTAGCCTGGTCAGTAGCCTGGTCAGTAGCCTAGTCAGTAGCCTGGTCAGTAGCCTGGTCAGTAGCCTGGTCAGTAGACTAATCAGTAGCCTGGTCAGTAGCCTGGTCAGTAGCCTGGTCAGTAGCCTGGTCAGTAGACTAATCAGTAGCCTGGTCAGTAGCCTGGTCAGTAGCCTGGTCAGTAGCCTAGTCAGTAGCCTGGTCAGTAGCCTGGTCAGTAGCCTGGTCAGTAGCCCGGTCAGTAGCCTGGTCAGTAGCCTGGTCAGTAGCCTAGTCAAAACACCGTAGGAGGTGGAGGTTCATCGAGGAACCTTCTTAGTTGGTGGGGGGTTCTTGCAGGAACCTAACTGCCCAACTGAAACACTTGGGATTTCAAAGGACAGCAGGTGATCTAAATTTATATTGTTTTTGTTTCATCATGGTTCCATTTATCTTTTCATATTTGTGCAAATCTTTGTGTAAAAAATGGACACCATATCAATCAACAAAGAGGTAATAATATGTAGGTTATAAGAATATGTTGAAGTTTAGCTGTACTGGGTGCAGAGGACTGAACTGATCACGTCTGTGTTTGTGTCTGCAGGTATACAGACGAGGAGGCATACAAAGGTACGTCAATTGGTATTGGTATGTTATGCAGATCACATTTATCATCCTCGTCCCTAACCTCTTCAATCAATATCCCATAGGCCTCTACATTATTTTCATTCACATTCACCACAACAACCAAAGTATGAGTAATGTCGTGAGTATGTTCTGTTAATCATCTGTATAATTAAACCTTTTTGGGGATTCACAGACTCCACCCTCCCTACCCCTCTGATGAATATAACAGGAAACCGGTTCGATCACCCTGCACTGCCAAATCATTCTGTCTGTGGACACGGAGAACATCAACACATTAACATCAACACACGCTTCAGAGGAAATATCCATTGAACTTGGGACTCTGCTGGGAGTTTACATCATATTTAGATTTTTTTAATTTGACAAAAATCCTCATAAACACTGAGAACTAAAATATTGTATTATTGTTGTTATTGTCATGTGTATTATGAATATTAGCGGGGGGGGGGGGGGGTTGTTCAAAAATGAACCCCAAAAGGTTCTTCAAAGGGTTCTTCGAGGATCCATTTAAAGGGGTTCATCGAAGAACGTATAGGGGTTCCCCCACAGTTTCAATTTGAAGAACCCCTAAAGTATCCTCCAGGAACCTTGTCTTTTTACAGTCCTGGTGTAGGGATACTGTATACTATTTAATAAACTATCTTCAACGGAGAGGACAAACAAAGGTTTGTTAAAATAGAGCCCATTACGTAAATGAAGAATGACTAGCGGGGGGGTAGTAGTAGAAATAGTATGGAAATAGTAGAAAATATAATTATTTTTTGCCTCCTTTGTGTATCACCTCCAGTCATAACCAAAATGGACGCTGTTATAGATAACAGACAGATTAATTGATCACTTTATTATTATTATTGAAATAATCATTATTGGGGTTATTGACGGTTTTCAGTCAGCATGAAGGTAATGTCAGGTTTGCTACGTCGCTATAATAACTATATGCTAGTAGAGGTTTAATGCCAATTAGAACTACACAGCTTCACATAATTAAAATTCAATCAAAATATGGTAAATCTATATGAAAGCAATTTCATTCCTCATCAGGTAATTAATCAACACCTTGTATCTACCCCCAATGGATTTATCCTCTCATTATATCACACTATCTCATTGTGTACAGAGCATTCGGAAAGTATTCAGACCCCTTCACTTTTTCCACATTTTGTTACGTTACAGCCTTATTCTAAAATGGATTAAATAAATAAAAAGTCTCATCAATCTGCACACAATGCCCCATAATGACAAAGCGAAAAACAGGTTTTTTAAATGTATTACAAATGAAAACAGAATACCTTATTTACATAAGAATTCAGACACTTCGCTATGAGACTTGAAATTGAGCTTAGGAAAATTCTGTTTCCATTGATCATCCTTGAGATGTTTCTACAACTTGAGTCCACCTGTGTTCAATTCAATTGATTGGACATGATTTGGAAAGGCACACACCTGTCTATATAAGGTCCCACAGTTGACAGTGCATGTCAGAACAAAAACCAAGCCATGAGGTTGAAGGAATTGTCCGTAGAGCTCCGAGACAGGATTGTGTTGAGGCACAGATCTGGGGAAGGGTACCAAAAAATGTCTGCAGCATTGAAGGTCCCCATGAACACAGTGGCCTCCATTTTTCTTAAATGGAAGAAGTTTGGAACCACCAAAACTCTTCTTAGAGCTGACCGCCCGGCCAAACTGAGCAATCGGGGGAGAAGGGCCTTGGTCAGGGAGGTGACCGAGAACCTGATGGTCACTCTGACAGAGCTCCAGAGTTCCTCTGTGGAGATGGGAAAAACTTCAAGAAGGACAACCATCTGTGCAGTTCTCCACCAATCAGGCCTTTATGGTAGAGTGGCCAGACGGAAGCCACTCCTCAGTAAAAGGCACATGACAGCCCGCTTGGAGTTTGCCAAAAGGCACCTAAAGGACGCTTAGACCATGAGAAACAAGATTCTTTGGTATGATGAAACCAAGATTGAAGTCTTTGGCCTGAATGCCAAGCGTCACATCTGGAGGAAACCTGGCACCATCCCTACGGTGAAGCATGGTGGTGGCAGCATCATGCTGTGGCGATGTTATTCAGTGGCAGGGACTTGGAGACCAGTCAGAATCGCGGGAATGATGAGCAGAACAAAGTACAGAGAGATCCTTGATGAAAACCTTCTCCAGAGCACTCAGGACCTCAGACTGGGGTGAAGGTTGACCTTCCAACAGGACAACGACCCTAAGCACACAGCCCAGACAACGCAGGATTGGCTTCAGGACAAGTCTCTGAAAGTCCTTGAGTGGCAAAGCCAGAGCCCAGACTTGAAATCGATCGAACATCTCTGGAGAGACCTGAAAATAGCTGTTCAGTGACGTTCCCCATCCAACCTGACAGAGCTTGAAAGGATCTGCAGAGAAGAATGTGAGAAACTCCCAAAATACAGGTGTGCAAAGCTTGACGCATCATACCCAAGAAGACTCGAGACTGTAATCACTGCTGAAGGTGCTCCAACAAAGTCCTGAGTAAAGGGTCTGAGTAAAGGGTCTGAAAACGTGTGTAAATATGATATTTCCAATATTTATGTTTAATAAATTAGCAGAAAACCCTAAAAACCTGTTTTTGGGGTATTGTGTGTAGATTGATGAGGGATTTAAAAAAATCCTTATTAGAATAAGGGTGTAACATAATAAAATGTGGACCTGCCCTATCACATCTGGACAAGAGGAATACCTACGTAAGAATGCTGTTCATTGACTAAAGCTCAGCATAGTACCCTCCAAGCTCATCATTAAGCTCAGGGCCCTGGGTCTGAACCCTGCCCTGTGCAACTGGGTCCTGGACTTCCTGACGGGCCGCCCCCAGGTGGTGAAGGTAGGAAACAACATCTCCACCCCGCTGATCCTCAACACTGGGGCCCCACAAGGGTGCATGTTCAGCCCCCTCCTGTACCCTGTACCTGTTTACCCACGACTGCGTGGCCATGCACGCCTCCAACTCAATCATCAAGTTTGCAGACGACACAACAGCAGTAGGCTTGATTACCAACAACAACAAGACAGCCTACAGGGAGGAGGTGAGGGCTCTGGCAGAGTGGTGCCAGGAAAATAACCTCTCCCTCAACGTCAACAAAACGAAGGAGTTGATCGTGGACTTTAGGAAACAGCAGCGGAGAAGGTGGAAAGCTTCAAGTTCCTCGGCATACACATCACTGACGATCTGAAATGGTTAAGGTTTGGGATTGGTTAAAAAAATAAAATAAATAAAATAAAATAAACTTTATATCGCTGGATTCAAACTTGCAGCCGTTGAAATCAGAAGCAGATGCTTACGCCAATCCACCATCCCAGTCCACAACGCCCTAGCGCCACAACGCCCTAGAGCCACAACGCCCTAGAGCCACAACGCCCTAGCGCCACAATGCCCTAGAGCCACAGCGCCCTGGAGCCACAACGCCCTAGAGCCACAATGCCCTCGAGCCACAACGCCCTAGAGCCACAACGCCCTAGAGCCACAACGCCCTAGAGCCACAACGCCCTAGCGCCACAACGCCCTAGAGCCACAACGCCGTAGAGCCACAACGCCCTAGCGCCACAACGCCCTAGCGCCACAACGCCCTGGAGCCACAACGCCCTGGAGCCACAACGCCCTAGAGCCACAACGCCCTGGAGCCACAACGCCCTAGAGCCACAACGCCCTAGAGCCACAACGCCCTAGAGCCACAACGCCCTAGAGCCACAACGCCCTAGAGCCACAACGCCCTAGCGCCACAACGCCCTAGCGCCACAACGCCCTAGAGCCACAACGCCCTAGAGCCACAACGCCCTAGAGCCACAACGCCCTAGCGCCACAACGCCCTGGAGCCACAACGCCCTAGCGCCACAACGCCCTAGCGCCACAACGCCCTAGCGCCACAACGCCCTAGAGCCACAACGCCCTAGCGCCACAACGCCCTAGCGCCACAACGCCCTAGAGCCACAACGCCCTAGCGCCACAACTTCCTAGCGCCACAACGCCCTAGAGCCACAACGCCCTAGAGCCACAACGCTCTAGAGCCACAACGCCCTAGCGCCACAACGCCCTAGCGCCACAACGCACTAGCGCCACAACGCCCTAGCGCCACAACGCCCTAGCGCCACAACGCACTAGCGCCACAACGCCCTAGAGCCACAACGCTCTAGAGCCACAACGCCCTAGCGCCACAACGCCCTAGCGCCACAACGCACTAGCGCCACAACGCCCTAGAGCCACAACGCCCTAGAGCCACAACGCCCTAGCGCCACAACGCTCTAGAGCCACAACGCCCTAGCGCCACAACGCCCTAGCGCCACAACGCACTAGCGCCACAACGCCCTAGAGCCACAACGCCCTAGCGCCACAACGCCCTAGCGCCAGAACGCCCTAGAGCCACAACGCCCTAGAGCCACAACGCCCTAGAGCCACAACGCCCTAGAGCCACAACGCCCTGGAGCCACAACGCCCTAGAGCCACAACGCCCTAGAGCCACAACGCCCTGGAGCCACAACGCCCTAGAGCCACAACGCCCTAGAGCCACAACGCCCTAGCGCCACAGTGCCTTAGTAAAACCCCAAACCTACTTAAAGGTAACAACTCGCAATGTTGCCCCTAGTGAACCGTTTCCAGGTCATTTCCTGACCTCCTCAGACATGGATGGACATTGAATACTGACTTGTATCACGGGTGGCCTGGCTGAGTCAGCAGGAAATCTAGTAGCTAATCCTTTCATCACAGAGTAATTAACCAGATAAAAAATTAAATCCAGGAATTATCGTGTGTGTGTGTGTGTGTGTGTGTGTGTCTGTGTGTGTGTGTGTGTGTGTGTGTGTGTGTGTGTGTGTGTGTGTGTGTGTGTGTGTGTGTGTGTGTGTGTGTGTGTGTGTGTGTGTGTGTGTGTGTGTGTGTGTGTGTGTGTGTGTGTGTGTGTGTGTAATCCTTGAAATTAACGTTTGAAGCCCGATTAAAGCGCCATGTATCCCTCCCATTTGTCAGTTATTCCTCTGTGTTGTGTTTCTCTCTCCAAGCCGCTATCAGTACTAAGGACTCACAGCCACAGGGAAATTATTCCACTCTCATTTACCTTTGATGAAAAGCTCTGTCTTATTTAGTGTAGGCTGTGACCTCCAAAGCTGACCAATCAGATACTAATATCTGTATGTAATATAGTCAGGTTGGGTATTAGTGTAGGCTGTGACCACTCCACAGCTGACCAATCAGAGACTAATATCTACTACAGTAGAAAGGTACGGGTTACCTGTTCAGACATGCTACTACGGTAGACAGGTACGGGTTACCTGTTCAGACATGCTACTACAGTAGAAAGGTACGGGTTACCTGTTCAGACATGCTACTACAGTAGAAAGGTACGGGTTACCTGTTCAGACATGCTACTACAGTAGAAAGGTACGGGTTACCTGTTCAGACATGCTACTACAGTAGAAAGGTACGGGTTACCTGTTCAGACATGCTACTACAGTAGAAAGGTACGGGTTACCTGTTCAGACATGCTACTACAGTAGAAAGGTACGGGTTACCTGTTCAGACATGCTACTACAGTAGAAAGGTACGGGTTACCTGTTCAGACATGCTACTACAGTAGAAAGGTACGGGTTACCTGTTCAGACATGCTACTACAGTAGAAAGGTATGGGTTACCTGTTCAGACATGCTACTACGGTAGACAGGTACGGGTTACCTGTTCAGACATGCTACTACGGTATAAAGGTACCGGTTACCTGTTCAGACATGCTACTACAGTAGAAAGGTATGGGTTACCTGTTCAGACATGCTACTACAGTAGAAAGGTACGGGTTACCTGTTCAGACATGCTGCTACAGTAGAAAGGTACGGGTTACCTGTTCAGACATGCTACTACAGTAGAAAGGTACGGGTTACCTGTTCAGACATGCTACTACAGTAGAAAGGTACGGGTTACCTGCTCAGACATATATATTCAACCCTTCCCAGCTAAACACTGTTAGACTCTGAATGAGAACGGAAATGTTTATTTTTAGCATTCCGGAACAGTGCCATGCCCTGTGTCTCTACCATAGCATGCAAATGTGGAAACTCTACAATAAATGTCTATATTTTTTCCCCAGCCTTCTGGGAAGGGAAATTGTGTAGAGAGATTAAAGAAGATTCATGTATCTTTTATTGTGTGTGCATATGGTAGGACAAACAGACTCATTGACTGGAAGGAGAGCTAGTGCACAAATTATTGAGAGTGAATTGTTTGTCGCAGGAAGTTAAGTTTAACAGGCTGGAGTCTATTTTGTTTATTGTGTTTTTTTTAGTTATGGTTTATTTACCAACAGCCTGTATAGGTCTCTTCCCCATCCAGGAAGTAGCTGTGTTTACTAGACTCTCTTCTTACCAACAGCCTGTATAGGTCTCTTCCCCATCCAGGAAGTAGCTGTGTTTACTAGGCTCTCTTCTTACCAACAGCCTGTATAGGTCTCTTCCCCATCCAGGAAGTAGCTGTGTTTACTAGACTCTCTTCTTACCAACAGCCTGTATAGGTCTCTTCCCCTTTCAGGAAGTAGCTGTGTTTACTAGACTCTCTTCTTACCAACAGCCTGTATAGGTCTCTTCCCCATCCAGGAAGTAGCTGTGTTTACTAGACTCTCTTCTTACCAACAGCCTGTATAGGTCTCTTCCCCTTTCAGGAAGTAGCTGTGTTTACTAGACTCTCTTCTTACCAACAGCCTGTATAGGTCTCTTCCCCATTCAGGAAGTAGCTGTGTTTACTAGACTCTCTATTTACCAACAGCCTGTATAGGTCTCTTCCCCATTCAGGAAGTAGCTGTGTTTACTAGACTCTCTTCTTACCAACAGCCTGTATAGGTCTCTTCCCCATTCAGGAAGTAGCTGTGTTTACTAGACTCTCTACTTACCAACAGCCTGTATAGGTCTCTTCCCCATTCAGGAAGTAGCTGTGTTTACTAGACTCTCTTCTTACCAACAGCCTGTATAGGTCTCTTCCCCATTCAGGAAGTAGCTGTGTTTACTAGACTCTCTTCTTACCAACAGCCTGTATAGGTCTCTTCCCCATTCAGGAAGTAGCTGTGTTTACTAGACTCTCTTCTTACCAACAGCCTGTATAGGTCTCTTCCCCGTTCAGGAAGTAGCTGTGTTTACTAGACTCTCTTCTTACCAACAGCCTGTATAGGTCTCTTCCCCATTCAGGAAGTAGCTGTGTTTACTAGACTCTCTTCTTACCAACAGCCTGTATAGGTCTCTTCCCCGTTCAGGAAGTAGCTGTGTTTACTAGACTCTCTTCTTACCAACAGCCTGTATAGGTCTCTTCCCCATTCAGGAAGTAGCTGTGTTTACTAGACTCTCTTCTTACCAACAGCCTGTATAGGTCTCTTCCCCATTCAGGAAGTAGCTGTGTTTACTAGACTCTCTTCTTACCAACAGCCTGTATAGGTCTCTTCCCCGTTCAGGAAGTAGCTGTGTTTACTAGACTCTCTATTTACCAACAGCCTGTATAGGCCTCTTCCCCTTTCAGGAAGTAGCTGTGTTTACTAGGCTCTCTACTTACCAACAGCCTGTATAGGTCTCTTCCCCATCCAGGAAGTAGCTGTGTTTACTAGACTCTCTATTTACCAACAGCCTGTATAGGTCTCTTCCCCGTTCAGGAAGTAGCTGTGTTTACTAGGCTCTCTTCTTACCAACAGCCTGTATAGGTCTCTTCCCCATCCAGGAAGTAGCTGTGTTTACTAGACTCTCTATTTACCAACAGCCTGTATAGGTCTCTTCCCCGTTCAGGAAGTAGCTGTGTTTACTAGACTCTCTTCTTACCAACAGCCTGTATAGGTCTCTTCCCCGTTCAGGAAGTAGCTGTGTTTACTAGACTCTCTTCTTACCAACAGCCTGTATAGGTCTCTTCCCCGTTCAGGAAGTAGCTGTGTTTACTAGACTCTCTTCTTACCAACAGCCTGTATAGGTCTCTTCCCCGTTCAGGAAGTAGCTGTGTTTACTAGACTCTCTTCTTACCAACAGCCTGTATAGGTCTCTTCCCCATTCAGGAAGTAGCTGTGTTTACTAGACTCTCTTCTTACCAACAGCCTGTATAGGTCTCTTCCCCATTCAGGAAGTAGCTGTGTTTACTAGACTCTCTTCTTACCAACAGCCTGTATAGGTCTCTTCCCCGTTCAGGAAGTAGCTGTGTTTACTAGACTCTCTTCTTACCAACAGCCTGTATAGGTCTCTTCCCCATTCAGGAAGTAGCTGTGTTTACTAGACTCTCTTCTTACCAACAGCCTGTATAGGTCTCTTCCCCGTTCAGGAAGTAGCTGTGTTTACTAGGCTCTCTTCTTACCAACAGCCTGTATAGGTCTCTTCCCCGTTCAGGAAGTAGCTGTGTTTACTAGGCTCTCTTCTTACCAACAGCCTGTATAGGTCTCTTCCCCGTTCAGGAAGTAGCTGTGTTTACTAGGCTCTCTTCTTACCAACAGCCTGTATAGGTCTCTTCCCCATTCAGGAAGTAGCTGTGTTTACTAGGCTCTCTTCTTACCAACAGCCTGTATAGGTCTCTTCCCCGTTCAGGAAGTAGCTGTGTTTACTAGACTCTCTTCTTACCAACAGCCTGTATAGGTCTCTTCCCCGTTCAGGAAGTAGCTGTGTTTACTAGACTCTCTTCTTACCAACAGCCTGTATAGGTCTCTTCCCCGTTCAGGAAGTAGCTGTGTTTACTAGACTCTCTATTTACCAACAGCCTGTATAGGTCTCTTCCCCGTTCAGGAAGTAGCTGTGTTTACTAGACTCTCTATTTACCAACAGCCTGTATAGGTCTCTTCCCCGTTCAGGAAGTAGCTGTGTTTACTAGACTCTCTATTTACCAACAGCCTGTATAGGTCTCTTCCCCATTCAGGAAGTAGCTGTGTTTACTAGACTCTCTATTTACCAACAGCCTGTATAGGTCTCTTCCCCGTTCAGGAAGTAGCTGTGTTTACTAGACTCTCTTCTTACCAACAGCCTGTATAGGTCTCTTCCCCGTTCAGGAAGTAGCTGTGTTTACTAGACTCTCTATTTACCAACAGCCTGTATAGGTCTCTTCCCCGTTCAGGAAGTAGCTGTGTTTACTAGACTCTCTATTTACCAACAGCCTGTATAGGTCTCTTCCCCGTTCAGGAAGTAGCTGTGTTTACTAGACTCTCTATTTACCAACAGCCTGTATAGGTCTCTTCCCCATTCAGGAAGTAGCTGTGTTTACTAGACTCTCTATTTACCAACAGCCTGTATAGGTCTCTTCCCCATTCAGGAAGTAGCTGTGTTTACTAGGCTCTCTTCTTACCAACAGCCTGTATAGGTCTCTTCCCCATTCAGGAAGTAGCTGTGTTTACTAGACTCTCTTCTTACCAACAGCCTGTATAGGTCTCTTCCCCATTCAGGAAGTAGCTGTGTTTACTAGGCTCTCTTCTTACCAACAGCCTGTATAGGTCTCTTCCCCATCCAGGAAGTAGCTGTGTTTACTAGACTCTCTATTTACCAACAGCCTGTATAGGTCTCTTCCCCGTTCAGGAAGTAGCTGTGTTTACTAGACTCTCTTCTTACCAACAGCCTGTATAGGTCTCTTCCCCGTTCAGGAAGTAGCTGTGTTTACTAGACTCTCTTCTTACCAACAGCCTGTATAGGTCTCTTCCCCGTTCAGGAAGTAGCTGTGTTTACTAGACTCTCTTCTTACCAACAGCCTGTATAGGTCTCTTCCCCGTTCAGGAAGTAGCTGTGTTTACTAGACTCTCTTCTTACCAACAGCCTGTATAGGTCTCTTCCCCATTCAGGAAGTAGCTGTGTTTACTAGACTCTCTTCTTACCAACAGCCTGTATAGGTCTCTTCCCCATTCAGGAAGTAGCTGTGTTTACTAGACTCTCTTCTTACCAACAGCCTGTATAGGTCTCTTCCCCGTTCAGGAAGTAGCTGTGTTTACTAGACTCTCTTCTTACCAACAGCCTGTATAGGTCTCTTCCCCATTCAGGAAGTAGCTGTGTTTACTAGACTCTCTTCTTACCAACAGCCTGTATAGGTCTCTTCCCCGTTCAGGAAGTAGCTGTGTTTACTAGGCTCTCTTCTTACCAACAGCCTGTATAGGTCTCTTCCCCGTTCAGGAAGTAGCTGTGTTTACTAGGCTCTCTTCTTACCAACAGCCTGTATAGGTCTCTTCCCCGTTCAGGAAGTAGCTGTGTTTACTAGGCTCTCTTCTTACCAACAGCCTGTATAGGTCTCTTCCCCATTCAGGAAGTAGCTGTGTTTACTAGGCTCTCTTCTTACCAACAGCCTGTATAGGTCTCTTCCCCGTTCAGGAAGTAGCTGTGTTTACTAGACTCTCTTCTTACCAACAGCCTGTATAGGTCTCTTCCCCGTTCAGGAAGTAGCTGTGTTTACTAGACTCTCTTCTTACCAACAGCCTGTATAGGTCTCTTCCCCGTTCAGGAAGTAGCTGTGTTTACTAGACTCTCTATTTACCAACAGCCTGTATAGGTCTCTTCCCCGTTCAGGAAGTAGCTGTGTTTACTAGACTCTCTATTTACCAACAGCCTGTATAGGTCTCTTCCCCGTTCAGGAAGTAGCTGTGTTTACTAGACTCTCTATTTACCAACAGCCTGTATAGGTCTCTTCCCCATTCAGGAAGTAGCTGTGTTTACTAGACTCTCTATTTACCAACAGCCTGTATAGGTCTCTTCCCCGTTCAGGAAGTAGCTGTGTTTACTAGACTCTCTTCTTACCAACAGCCTGTATAGGTCTCTTCCCCGTTCAGGAAGTAGCTGTGTTTACTAGACTCTCTATTTACCAACAGCCTGTATAGGTCTCTTCCCCGTTCAGGAAGTAGCTGTGTTTACTAGACTCTCTATTTACCAACAGCCTGTATAGGTCTCTTCCCCGTTCAGGAAGTAGCTGTGTTTACTAGACTCTCTATTTACCAACAGCCTGTATAGGTCTCTTCCCCATTCAGGAAGTAGCTGTGTTTACTAGACTCTCTATTTACCAACAGCCTGTATAGGTCTCTTCCCCATTCAGGAAGTAGCTGTGTTTACTAGGCTCTCTTCTTACCAACAGCCTGTATAGGTCTCTTCCCCATTCAGGAAGTAGCTGTGTTTACTAGACTCTCTTCTTACCAACAGCCTGTATAGGTCTCTTCCCCATTCAGGAAGTAGCTGTGTTTACTAGGCTCTCTTCTTACCAACAGCCTGTATAGGTCTCTTCCCCATTCAGGAAGTAGCTGTGTTTACTAGGCTCTCTTCTTACCAACAGCCTGTATAGGTCTCTTCCCCATTCAGGAAGTAGCTGTGTTTACTAGACTCTCTTCTTACCAACAGCCTGTATAGGTCTCTTCCCCATTCAGGAAGTAGCTGTGTTTACTAGACTCTCTTCTTACCAACAGCCTGTATAGGTCTCTTCCCCATTCAGGAAGTAGCTGTGTTTACTAGACTCTCTTCTTACCAACAGCCTGTATAGGTCTCTTCCCCATTCAGGAAGTAGCTGTGTTTACTAGACTCTCTTCTTACCAACAGCCTGTATAGGTCTCTTCCCCATTCAGGAAGTAGCTGTGTTTACTAGACTCTCTACTTACCAACAGCCTGTATAGGTCTCTTCCCCGTTCAGGAAGTAGCTGTGTTTACTAGACTCTCTATTTACCAACAGCCTGTATAGGTCTCTTCCCCATTCAGGAAGTAGCTGTGTTTACTAGGCTCTCTTCTTACCAACAGCCTGTATAGGTCTCTTCCCCATTCAGGAAGTAGCTGTGTTTACTAGACTCTCTTCTTACCAACAGCCTGTATAGGTCTCTTCCCCATTCAGGAAGTAGCTGTGTTTACTAGGCTCTCTTCTTACCAACAGCCTGTATAGGTCTCTTCCCCATTCAGGAAGTAGCTGTGTTTACTAGGCTCTCTTCTTACCAACAGCCTGTATAGGTCTCTTCCCCATTCAGGAAGTAGCTGTGTTTACTAGACTCTCTTCTTACCAACAGCCTGTATAGGTCTCTTCCCCATTCAGGAAGTAGCTGTGTTTACTAGACTCTCTTCTTACCAACAGCCTGTATAGGTCTCTTCCCCATTCAGGAAGTAGCTGTGTTTACTAGACTCTCTTCTTACCAACAGCCTGTATAGGTCTCTTCCCCATTCAGGAAGTAGCTGTGTTTACTAGACTCTCTTCTTACCAACAGCCTGTATAGGTCTCTTCCCCGTTCAGGAAGTAGCTGTGTTTACTAGGCTCTCTTCTTACCAACAGCCTGTATAGGTCTCTTCCCCATTCAGGAAGTAGCTGTGTTTACTAGGCTCTCTTCTTACCAACAGCCTGTATAGGTCTCTTCCCCGTTCAGGAAGTAGCTGTGTTTACTAGGCTCTCTTCTTACCAACAGCCTGTATAGGTCTCTTCCCCATTCAGGAAGTAGCTGTGTTTACTAGACTCTCTTCTTACCAACAGCCTGTATAGGTCTCTTCCCCATTCAGGAAGTAGCTGTGTTTACTAGACTCTCTTCTTACCAACAGCCTGTATAGGTCTCTTCCCCGTTCAGGAAGTAGCTGTGTTTACTAGACTCTCTTCTTACCAACAGCCTGTATAGGTCTCTTCCCCATTCAGGAAGTAGCTGTGTTTACTAGACTCTCTTCTTACCAACAGCCTGTATAGGTCTCTTCCCCATTCAGGAAGTAGCTGTGTTTACTAGACTCTCTACTTACCAACAGCCTGTATAGGTCTCTTCCCCATTCAGGAAGTAGCTGTGTTTACTAGACTCTCTTCTTACCAACAGCCTGTATAGGTCTCTTCCCCATTCAGGAAGTAGCTGTGTTTACTAGACTCTCTTCTTACCAACAGCCTGTATAGGTCTCTTCCCCATTCAGGAAGTAGCTGTGTTTACTAGACTCTCTTCTTACCAACAGCCTGTATAGGTCTCTTCCCCGTTCAGGAAGTAGCTGTGTTTACTAGACTCTCTTCTTACCAACAGCCTGTATAGGTCTCTTCCCCATTCAGGAAGTAGCTGTGTTTACTAGACTCTCTTCTTACCAACAGCCTGTATAGGTCTCTTCCCCATTCAGGAAGTAGCTGTGTTTACTAGGCTCTCTTCTTACCAACAGCCTGTATAAGTCTCTTCCCCGTTCAGGAAGTAGCTGTGTTTACTAGACTCTCTTCTTACCAACAGCCTGTATAGGTCTCTTCCCCATTCAGGAAGTAGCTGTGTTTACTAGGCTCTCTTCTTACCAACAGCCTGTATAGGTCTCTTCCCCGTTCAGGAAGTAGCTGTGTTTACTAGACTCTCTTCTTACCAACAGCCTGTATAGGTCTCTTCCCCATTCAGGAAGTAGCTGTGTTTACTAGACTCTCTTCTTACCAACAGCCTGTATAGGTCTCTTCCCCATTCAGGAAGTAGCTGTGTTTACTAGACTCTCTTCTTACCAACAGCCTGTATAGGTCTCTTCCCCATTCAGGAAGTAGCTGTGTTTACTAGACTCTCTTCTTACCAACAGCCTGTATAGGTCTCTTCCCCATTCAGGAAGTAGCTGTGTTTACTAGGCTCTCTTCTTACCAACAGCCTGTATAGGTCTCTTCCCCGTTCAGGAAGTAGCTGTGTTTACTAGACTCTCTTCTTACCAACAGCCTGTATAGGTCTCTTCCCCATTCAGGAAGTAGCTGTGTTTACTAGACTCTCTTCTTACCAACAGCCTGTATAGGTCTCTTCCCCATTCAGGAAGTAGCTGTGTTTACTAGACTCTCTTCTTACCAACAGCCTGTATAGGTCTCTTCCCCATTCAGGAAGTAGCTGTGTTTACTAGACTCTCTTCTTACCAACAGCCTGTATAGGTCTCTTCCCCATTCAGGAAGTAGCTGTGTTTACTAGACTCTCTTCTTACCAACAGCCTGTATAGGTCTCTTCCCCATTCAGGAAGTAGCTGTGTTTACTAGACTCTCTTCTTACCAACAGCCTGTATAGGTCTCTTCCCCATTCAGGAAGTAGCTGTGTTTACTAGACTCTCTTCTTACCAACAGCCTGTATAGGTCTCTTCCCCATTCAGGAAGTAGCTGTGTTTACTAGGCTCTCTTCTTACCAACAGCCTGTATAGGTCTCTTCCCCGTTCAGGAAGTAGCTGTGTTTACTAGACTCTCTTCTTACCAACAGCCTGTATAGGTCTCTTCCCCATTCAGGAAGTAGCTGTGTTTACTAGACTCTCTTCTTACCAACAGCCTGTATAGGTCTCTTCCCCATTCAGGAAGTAGCTGTGTTTACTAGACTCTCTTCTTACCAACAGCCTGTATAGGTCTCTTCCCCATTCAGGAAGTAGCTGTGTTTACTAGGCTCTCTTCTTACCAACAGCCTGTATAGGTCTCTTCCCCGTTCAGGAAGTAGCTGTGTTTACTAGGCTCTCTTCTTACCAACAGCCTGTATAGGTCTCTTCCCCATTCAGGAAGTAGCTGTGTTTACTAGGCTCTCTTCTTACCAACAGCCTGTATAGGTCTCTTCCCCATTCAGGAAGTAGCTGTGTTTACTAGACTCTCTTCTTACCAACAGCCTGTATAGGTCTCTTCCCCATTCAGGAAGTAGCTGTGTTTACTAGGCTCTCTTCTTACCAACAGCCTGTATAGGTCTCTTCCCCATTCAGGAAGTAGCTGTGTTTACTAGGCTCTCTTCTTACCAACAGCCTGTATAGGTCTCTTCCCCATTCAGGAAGTAGCTGTGTTTACTAGGCTCTCTTCTTACCAACAGCCTGTATAGGTCTCTTCCCCGTTCAGGAAGTAGCTGTGTTTACTAGGCTCTCTTCTTACCAACAGCCTGTATAGGTCTCTTCCCCATTCAGGAAGTAGCTGTGTTTACTAGGCTCTCTTCTTACCAACAGCCTGTATAGGTCTCTTCCCCATTCAGGAAGTAGCTGTGTTTACTAGGCTCTCTTCTTACCAACAGCCTGTATAGGTCTCTTCCCCATTCAGGAAGTAGCTGTGTTTACTAGACTCTCTTCTTACCAACAGCCTGTATAGGTCTCTTCCCCATTCAGGAAGTAGCTGTGTTTACTAGACTCTCTTCTTACCAACAGCCTGTATAGGTCTCTTCCCCATTCAGGAAGTAGCTGTGTTTACTAGGCTCTCTTCTTACCAACAGCCTGTATAGGTCTCTTCCCCATTCAGGAAGTAGCTGTGTTTACTAGGCTCTCTTCTTACCAACAGCCTGTATAGGTCTCTTCCCCATTCAGGAAGTAGCTGTGTTTACTAGACTCTCTTCTTACCAACAGCCTGTATAGGTCTCTTCCCCATTCAGGAAGTAGCTGTGTTTACTAGACTCTCTTCTTACCAACAGCCTGTATAGGTCTCTTCCCCATTCAGGAAGTAGCTGTGTTTACTAGACTCTCTTCTTACCAACAGCCTGTATAGGTCTCTTCCCCATTCAGGAAGTAGCTGTGTTTACTAGACTCTCTTCTTACCAACAGCCTGTATAGGTCTCTTCCCCATTCAGGAAGTAGCTGTGTTTACTAGGCTCTCTTCTTACCAACAGCCTGTATAGGTCTCTTCCCCGTTCAGGAAGTAGCTGTGTTTACTAGACTCTCTTCTTACCAACAGCCTGTATAAGTCTCTTCCCCATTCAGGAAGTAGCTGTGTTTACTAGACTCTCTTCTTACCAACAGCCTGTATAGGTCTCTTCCCCATTCAGGAAGTAGCTGTGTTTACTAGACTCTCTTCTTACCAACAGCCTGTATAGGTCTCTTCCCCATTCAGGAAGTAGCTGTGTTTACTAGGCTCTCTTCTTACCAACAGCCTGTATAGGTCTCTTCCCCGTTCAGGAAGTAGCTGTGTTTACTAGGCTCTCTTCTTACCAACAGCCTGTATAGGTCTCTTCCCCATTCAGGAAGTAGCTGTGTTTACTAGGCTCTCTTCTTACCAACAGCCTGTATAGGTCTCTTCCCCATTCAGGAAGTAGCTGTGTTTACTAGACTCTCTTCTTACCAACAGCCTGTATAGGTCTCTTCCCCATTCAGGAAGTAGCTGTGTTTACTAGGCTCTCTTCTTACCAACAGCCTGTATAGGTCTCTTCCCCATTCAGGAAGTAGCTGTGTTTACTAGGCTCTCTTCTTACCAACAGCCTGTATAGGTCTCTTCCCCATTCAGGAAGTAGCTGTGTTTACTAGGCTCTCTTCTTACCAACAGCCTGTATAGGTCTCTTCCCCGTTCAGGAAGTAGCTGTGTTTACTAGGCTCTCTTCTTACCAACAGCCTGTATAGGTCTCTTCCCCATTCAGGAAGTAGCTGTGTTTACTAGGCTCTCTTCTTACCAACAGCCTGTATAGGTCTCTTCCCCATTCAGGAAGTAGCTGTGTTTACTAGACTCTCTTCTTACCAACAGCCTGTATAGGTCTCTTCCCCGTTCAGGAAGCAGCTGTGTTTACTAGACTCTCTTCTTACCAACAGCCTGTATAGGTCTCTTCCCCGTTCAGGAAGTAGCTGTGTTTACTAGACTCTCTACTTACCAACAGCCTGTATAGGTCTCTTCCCCGTTCAGGAAGTAGCTGTGTTTACTAGACTCTCTTCTTACCAACAGCCTGTATAGGTCTCTTCCCCGTTCAGGAAGTAGCTGTGTTTACTAGGCTCTCTTCTTACCAACAGCCTGTATAGGTCTCTTCCCCGTTCAGGAAGTAGCTGTGTTTACTAGGCTCTCTTCTTACCAACAGCCTGTATAGGTCTCTTCCCCGTTCAGGAAGTAGCTGTGTTTACTAGACTCTCTTCTTACCAACAGCCTGTATAGGTCTCTTCCCCGTTCAGGAAGTAGCTGTGTTTACTAGACTCTCTTCTTACCAACAGCCTGTATAGGTCTCTTCCCCGTTCAGGAAGTAGCTGTGTTTACTAGACTCTCTTCTTACCAACAGCCTGTATAGGTCTCTTCCCCGTTCAGGAAGTAGCTGTGTTTACTAGACTCTCTTCTTACCAACAGCCTGTATAGGTCTCTTCCCCGTTCAGGAAGTAGCTGTGTTTACTAGACTCTCTTCTTACCAACAGCCTGTATAGGTCTCTTCCCCATTCAGGAAGTAGCTGTGTTTACTAGACTCTCTTCTTACCAACAGCCTGTATAGGTCTCTTCCCCGTTCAGGAAGTAGCTGTGTTTACTAGACTCTCTACTTACCAACAGCCTGTATAGGTCTCTTCCCCATTCAGGAAGTAGCTGTGTTTACTAGGCTCTCTTCTTACCAACAGCCTGTATAGGTCTCTTCCCCGTTCAGGAAGTAGCTGTGTTTACTAGACTCTCTTCTTACCAACAGCCTGTATAGGTCTCTTCCCCGTTCAGGAAGTAGCTGTGTTTACTAGACTCTCTTCTTACCAACAGCCTGTATAGGTCTCTTCCCCGTTCAGGAAGTAGCTGTGTTTACTAGGCTCTCTTCTTACCAACAGCCTGTATAGGTCTCTTCCCCGTTCAGGAAGTAGCTGTGTTTACTAGACTCTCTTCTTACCAACAGCCTGTATAGGTCTCTTCCCCGTTCAGGAAGTAGCTGTGTTTACTAGGCTCTCTTCTTACCAACAGCCTGTATAGGTCTCTTCCCCATCCAGGAAGTAGCTGTGTTTACTAGACTCTCTTCTTACCAACAGCCTGTATAGGTCTCTTCCCCGTTCAGGAAGTAGCTGTGTTTACTAGGCTCTCTTCTTACCAAGAGCCTGTATAGGTCTCTTCCCCGTTCAGGAAGTAGCTGTGTTTACTAGACTCTCTACTTACCAACAGCCTGTATAGGTCTCTTCCCCGTTCAGGAAGTAGCTGTGTTTACTAGGCTCTCTTCTTACCAACAGCCTGTATAGGTCTCTTCCCCGTTCAGGAAGTAGCTGTGTTTACTAGACTTTCATCCGGGACAATGTGAACCGACCGGAGTTCCAATGCAACTATTGTTTACTGGCCAAATGACTTTAGGGAAGAAGTGTCTAGTCTTAGCAAACATATTTAAGAACTTGCACAATCTAGTGGGGAAAAGCACCCCGCCTACCTTCTCTACACCACAGGCCTCCTCTTCCATCTCACCAGCTTTATCATCAGCAGCTCAATGGTGAGAAACGTCTCAGTTCCTTGGTCAACAACCTTGGCTACAGGACATTACTAGGCTGCTGCCTTTCGTTTTACGTCAGAACAAGGAGACTGTCATTGTCGTAGTCCATGTGGGATCTAATCACATCAGGATGGCCTAGCTCAGAATGGCTGAAACACGATTTTAAAGAACTAATTGGAAATCTGAAAGACTCCAACAAGGGTCCAATTATATCAGGCCCAGTGCCATCGCTGAGTCGTAGCAGTGAAAGACTCAGTAGGTTGCTGGCACGACACGACTGGCTACGAGTCTACTGTAGCTCTGTTGGACTTACTTTGATACCTTTTGGAAAACAGAAGATGTTCTACAGAGAGGATGGGGTCCATCCAATTTATCTTGGTGCCTGGACCCTGTCCTCACAATTTAAGGCTGCGTTGAGACATTGACTTATCTGAGCATAGTATGCTTGTATTAGAGACTCCGTCTGATCTGAAATCAGCTGCAGCATTGGACTGATACATGTACATGCCAGAAGTTAATAGGTTGTATTATATCTCTGGCCTCTCAAACCAACGTGGACATCCAGGTAATATCTGAAATCTGGCTAAATAAGACTGATACTGAGTCTTTGACTGGTTGTAATGGTTTTAGATCTGATAGAGTTGGCAGAGTACCTCTGACCCTAGCCAATGTAAATGTCTAGCTCTAAATATGGGCCTTGGTAATAATGCCCAGCTTACTTAAGTGGGAATTTATCGCCCTCCCTCTGCCTCAACATGTGGGCCTTGGTAATAATGCCCAACCTAATTAAGTGGGAATGTATCGCCCTCCCTCTGCCTCAACATGTGCTCTTTGCCAATTGTCTGACTTGCTGTCTAACTATGCTAAATCTGAATGATACATGTTGGGGGATCTTATTCTGTATTCTGATCGTCTGAAAGATATCTGCATTGAGCTAAATCTAACTCAGCTGATAGCTCAACCAACCCACCCCAAACACCCTGAAAAATCTAATATTTTACATATTATTTTGACTAACGCCCCTCATAAGTAAACAGCCAATGGGATTTTTGCTAATGAGTTCCATAACCATTGCCTGCATGAGATGCAAAGCTCCCTAAATCTCACCATCGCTTTATTACAGAGAAATTTTAGGAATTTCAATGTGGAACAATTCTTATCTGATGGGGGTGTGTCAGAAATCTCTGACTCGAATCAGGCCCTAAATTGTTTTACTTCTTTAATCAACACTATTGCAGATAAGCATGCACCGTTCGAGAAACTAAGGGTAAAGGATATAGCTAATCCCTGGTTCACACATGAACTATCAGAGACATTTAGCTTGGGCTAAGGATGGCTGATTCTAGTACATCTGACTGGCAGTCCTTTCAGACAGTTGCTAAATAGATGTCTATCGACATCTTGAACTGTGTATCTGAGATGGGTGGGTGGGAATCCAGCTGCCTTCTGGAAGATAGTCAAATATCTGAATCAAAACGCCCTCATTACCCCAGCAGGTTATGACAGACTCTGGTCCCATAACAGAAAAGATGGACATTTCTGGTCATTTAAATAACCACTTTGTCTCAGCGGGCCACCTGATAAATATCTTGTGAAAACTCTGATTCCAGCAGAGGGAGTCTTTACTCACCTCTAGTCAGGTTGCAGAGAACGATAAATCCCCCCAGAGACACATTCCTCATTTTCATTTCAACCGTTTTGATGTCTGTGATGTACAAAGTGCCTTATTGAAGATGTAAAAACAATCCACTGGGGCTGACTCAATGGATATCTCTGCTTCACTTATTCAGAATTAATGTGATCCATCATGTGACACGTCATGTGACCCGTTTCAAGAAGCTAGGCATATGTCGCACGTCACTACTTCACATTTATCAAAATGCGTTTTTTTTTTTTGTTTGTTGCAGAAATGGCTTCTGGAACGTGGGAACTTTCATGTGCCTTAATAAGAAGCTTGTATGTCATCTGTAAATTACAAGTCTAGTTGGTTTAGTCACGGAAAAAGAGAGCAACCTTCCCGCTGAGATAATGGGTGGGCTGGACATGCTGAAATATGAGTTCTGATTGGTCTGCCATGTAGCTTCTGTCTATAACAGGAGCTGCTCCGTAGGAAGTGATCATCCTTGCTCACGCTGCTTCTTTTTTTTTGTTAAAAACAAAAAGTCAATGCAAAAGTGTTGTTACTGCTCTCAACATTGCTGCCCTGAATTTATTAACAGGCACTATCGTCAAAGATTATTGGGCAAAAAGTTTGTGATGGACTATTTTCTAGAGGACGATCGTGCCATGATGACTCTCTCTCTCTGACTCTGAAAATTAATCAGACAATGATGAAATCCCCGATTTAGGTAAAAACATTTTAATTGAACCAGACATGGTACAGCCTTCTGATGACAGTGATGGGGAAGAAACGGCGATCAACAGTGTTGTTGTCACGGAAGAAATTGACTGAGTTTTGAAATCAATGGAATCCCCGGTGGAAAGCGGAGTATGATTGCAAATGCGGAGGGAGTCGAAAAGAGAACACAGAAGGCTGTTGTATAAAACACCTGACTGGATGACATCTTCAAACTAAGGGGCAACCCTGACAGAGGGAGAAGCGTCCATCCATGTATACAGGTAAGAATCTAGCTACATTTTCAGATATTATACATTTCACATTTTGTCAAAAAGTTGTTTTCAGGGCCTCCTGAGTGGCTCAGCGGTCTACGACACTGCATCGCAGGGCTAGAGGTGTCACTACAGAGCCGGGTTCGATCCCGGGCTGTGTCGTAGCCGGTCTCTCCCTTAGAGAGGAACAGAACAGAACACTGGACAGCCCCCTCCCTTAGAGAGGAACAGAACAGAACAGAACCCTGGACAGCCCCCTCCCTTAGAGAGTAACAGAACAGAACAGAACCCTGGACAGCCCCCTCCCATAGAGAGTAACAGAACAGAACCCTGGACAGCCCCCTCCCTTAGAGAGGAACAGAACAGAACCCTGGACAGCCCCCTCCCTTAGAGAGGAACAGAACAGAACAGAACCCTGGACAGCCCCCTCCCTTAGAGAGGAACAGAACAGAACCCTGGACAGCCCCCTCCCTTAGAGAGTAACAGAACAAAAATCCCTTACTGATCCTAAACTAGAGCTAAATGCTAATAAAACCAAGTTGATGCTGTTCTCTTGGTCTCGTAATATTGACCATGACCTGCATATCTGCACATTAAAGAGTTGATCAAGTTCCCCATTATAAGTACTTGGCTATTTGGATTGATGATAAGCTGTCTTTTAAAACACATATTGAAAAAACAGACAAAAAAAGTTGAGAACTAAGATTGGTTTCTTTTATAAAAAAATGTAAAAAAATCCTGCTTCACTTTGGAAAGTACAAGGAAGATTGTTCAAGCAACGTTTGACCCAGTACTTCATTGTGGTGATATAATCTATATGCACACAGCATCCTCTGTTTCATTCAGCACTTTATCACTGGAGACAATTGTCATACACATCACTGCATTTTGTATAGGTCTGGTGGCTGGGAGTCTCTGACGTCCAGAAGGGACCAGCAATGGCACATTTGTGTAGTACACTGAGTGTACTAAACATTAGGAACACCTGCTCTCTCCATGACATAGACTGACCAGGTAAATCCAGGTGAAAGCTATGATCCCTTATTGATGTCACGCGTTAAACCCACTTCAGTCGGTGTAGATGAAGGGGAGGAGACGGGTTAAAATATTTTACTGCAGTGGCCTAAATCAGGTGTCACGCGGGACTAGGTGGGTGAAGGAATCAGACGCAGAGAGAGATCCACTTGGGAAAAAGATTGCTTTTTACTATTGCACACAAAAAATGATAAGCCCAAACATACAGGGCGCAGAGAACAACTTGATAACCCAAAACACAGGGTGCCAAGTAAAATGTAAAAATCATACACCTCTACCTAAAACACACACACGTAACATAAAGGCAATCCCGCACAAAACAAGGGCGGGTCTACCTACTAAATATAGGGAAGCTCATTAACCGAAAACAACAGAAACACAGGTGAAACTAATAAGACAAAACAAACAGACAAACGAAAAAGGGATTGGTGGCGGCTAGTAGGACGGTGACGACGACCGCCGAGCACCGCCCGAACAGGCAGGGGAGCCAACTTCGGCGGAAGTCGTGACATCAGGGTTACACAGAGTGTTTCTTGGTAGTCTTAAACAAATCTACTTTGTAACAGAAGTTTCCACCTCACACACACGGTTAAGGGTTTACAATAAAGAAGACGCCTGTACCATGTCAGATATAGAGTTGACATGTACTACATTTTGAGTTTGCATCCCAATATTACACTTTATAACCAGTACAAGTCGAACGTTTGGACACACTTACTCATTCAAGCGTTTTTCTTTATTTTTACTATTTTCCACATTGTAGAATAATACTGAAGACATCAAAACTATGAAATAACACATATGGAATCATGTAGTAACCAAAAAAGTGTTAAACAAATCAAAATATATTTTATATATTTGAGATTCTTCAAAGTAGCCACCCTTTGCCTTGATGACAGCTTTGCACACTCTTATCTGGTACTGTACATCACAGAAGACTGAAATATAACAACACTGTTTAATATAGAAACACCAGATCTTCGGCAGAATTAAAAAAATTGTTTTATATTAACTATGAAAAACATTAAAAACGTTCCGCCCATGTTAGCCACTAGGTCATTTGACTGCAGAAAAAGTCTACCGAAGGATTTTTAAGCCCTGAGACAATTGAGACATGGATTGTGTATGAGTGCCATTCAGAGGATGAATGGGTAAGACAAAATATTTAAGTGCCTTTGAACGGGGTATGGTAGAAGGTGTCAGGCACACCGGTTTATGTCAAGAACTGCAACGCTGCTGGGTTTTTTCACGCTCAACAGTTTCCCGATGTGTATCAAGAATGGTCCACCACCCAAAGGACATCCAGCCAACTTGACACAACTGTGGGAAGCATTGGAGTCAACATGGGCCAGAATCCCTGTGGAACGCATTCGACACCTTGTAGAGACCATGCTCCGACGAATTGAGGCTGTTCTGAGGGCAAAAGGGGGCTGCAACTCAATATTAGGAAGGTGTTCCTATTGTTTTATATATAAAGCAGCTCTTCAGACACTCAGCTCATGTGTTAATTGGACTGATTGGTTCTGGAGGTCCTGTGGGTGAAGCTGGAACACTGGGATGTTAGACCGCTGCGTCACTCGGGAGGCTCCTGGTTTTTACTAATCTTGGATGTATTGTTTTGTATGGATATATTTTCTTTCATGGTGTAAATTGTGTATGTTCACGTTCACAGGGTTACCTTGTAAATTAGACCCGGGTCTCAATGGAGGCCGACCTTGTAGAAATAAAAGTTAAATAAAAATGTTATTTTAATTTTAAATTTAGCATAAAGAACGGATTGATGGCAGGTCGTTTGTTCATCATTTGAACGATCGGCTGCTGCATGCATTTTGTGCATGTTAGCGTGACGAGCAAATAAATGTCCCCTAATAAAAGTTATTTCACAGATGATCTAGCAGTGATATAGTCTACAAACACGAGTCTCTCTCTCTCTCTCCACGAATTATCTCATTGTAAATGATCTCTTCTCCTCATTGGAGCCCAGGAAACTCTGCTTAATGGGAATTGCGGAATGGAACCTCTCATTCATAGCAGTTGAACACATACGAATAGTCATTGATCCGTTGGAAGGTAGCAGTCAAGGTCATTCACAGGACAAATCAGTCAATTGTTACAGCAAATGAAATACAGCATTGTGTGTGCCTTCCTGTGTGTCTGTCTGTCTGTCTGCCTGCCTGCCTGCCTGCCTGCCTGCCTGTCTTCCTGCATGCCTACCTACCTACCTACCTCCCTGACTCCCTGCCTCCCTGCCTCCCTGCCTCCCTACCTGCCTGCCTGCTTGCCTGCCTGCCTGCCTGACTGTGTTCATATGCGTGCGTATGATCTGAATGACCAAAAGACTCACTGCCTGTCATACTGTCAAAACCCTTATGCCCTTCATCGTCAAACTTCCAAAGCAATTAGAGGATCTGCCAGTCAACGTGCCAACACTCCTCCAGCCATGTTGACCCTGCCTGTCGTTCTGCTCTGCCTAGGTCTGAGTATCTCTGAGCAGTGATTAAAACCCCTAATCTCTCTCCCATCAAAGAAAATGTTTTCCCTGCTCAATCACCAGTGCAGTTACAAACGTTTGGGATGGTCGATAGAAAGCGATTCACGTCTGAGGCCAGTGAAAGGATCTGTCAAGAACTTGGCATATGTCCCCCTGATCCCACTCTCCCCCTGGTCCACTAGTCTCCTTGGTCCCACTAGTCTCCCTGGTTCCACTAGTCTCCCATGTCCCACTAGTCTCCCTGGTACCACTAGTCTCCCTGGTTCCACTAGTCTCCCTGGTCCCACTCTCCCCCTGGTCCCACTAGTCTCCTTGGTCCCACTAGTCTCCCTGGTACCACTAGTCTCCCTAGTCCCACTAGTCTCCCTGGTCCCACTCTCCCCCTAGTCTCCCTAGTCTCCCTGGTTCCACTAGTCTCCCTGGTCCCACTAGTCTCCCTGGTTCCACTAGTCTCCCTGGTCCCACTAGTCTCCCTGGTCCCACTCTCCCCCTAGTCTCCCTGGTTCCACTAGTCTCCCTGGTCCCACTAGTCTCCCTGGTTCCACTAGTCTCCCTAGTCCCACTAGTCTCCCTAGTCTCCCTGGTCCCACTAGTCTCCCTGGTCCCACTAGTCTCCCTGGTCTCACTAGTCTCCCTGGTTCCACTAGTCTCCCTGGTCCCACTAGTCTCCCTGGTACCACTAGTCTCCCATGTCCCACTAGTCTCCCTGGTCCCACTAGTCTCCCTGGTCCCACTAGTCTCCCTGGTCCCACTAGTCCCCCTGGTCCCACTAGTCTCCCTGGTCCCACTAGTCTCCCTAGTCTCCCTGGTTCCACTAGTCTCCCTGGTCCCACTGGAACCCCTCGTCTCCCTGGTCCCACTAGTCCCACTAGTCTCCCTGGTTCCACTAGTCTCCCTGGTCCCACTAGTCTCCCTAGTCTCCCTGGTTCCACTAGTCTCCCTGGTTCCACTAGTCTCCCTAGTCTCCCTGGTCCCACTAGTCTCCCTGGTACCACTAGTCTCCCATGTCCCACTAGTCTCCCTGGTCCCACTCTCCCCCTGGTCCCACTCTCCCCCTGGTCTCACTAGTCTCCCTGGTTCCACTAGTCTCCCTGGTCCAACTAGTCTCCCTGGTACCACTAGTCTCCCATGTCCCACTAGTCTCCCATGTCCCACTAGTCTCCCTGGTCCCACTAGTCTCCCTGGTCCCACTAGTCTCCCTAGTCCCACTAGTCTCCCTGGTCCCACTAGTCTCCCTGGTACCACTAGTCTCCCATGTCCCACTAGTCTCCCATGTCCCACTAGTCTCCCTGGTCCCACTAGTCTCCCTGGTCCCACTAGTCTCCCATGTCCCACTACTCTCCCTGGTCCCACTAGTTTCCCTGGTTCCACTAGTCTCCCTGGTCCCACTAGTCTCCCTGGTCCCACTAGTCTCCCATGTCCCACTAGTCTCCCTGGTCCCACTAGTCTCCCTGGTCCCACTAGTCTCCCTGGTCCCACTAGTCTCCCTGGTCCCACTAGTCTCCCTAGTCCCACTCTCCCCCTGGTCCCACTCTCCCCCTGGTCCCACTCTCCTCCTGGTCCCACTAGTCTCCCTGGTCCCACTAGTCTCCCTAGTCCCACTAGTCTCCCTGGTCCCACTAGTCTCCCTGGTACCACTAGTCTCCCATGTCCCACTAGTCTCCCATGTCCCACTAGTCTCCCTGGTCCCACTAGTCTCCCTGGTCCCACTAGTCTCCCATGTCCCACTACTCTCCCTGGTCCCACTAGTTTCCCTGGTTCCACTAGTCTCCCTGGTCCCACTAGTCTCCCTGGTCCCACTAGTCTCCCTGGTCCCACTAGTCTCCCTGGTCCCACTAGTCTCCCATGTCCCACTAGTCTCCCTGGTCCCACTAGTCTCCCTGGTCCCACTAGTCTCCCATGTCCCACTACTCTCCCTGGTCCCACTAGTTTCCCTGGTTCCACTAGTCTCCCTGGTCCCACTAGTCTCCCTGGTCCCACTAGTCTCCCATGTCCCACTAGTCTCCCTGGTCCCACTAGTCTCCCTGGTCCCACTAGTCTCCCTGGTCCCACTAGTCTCCCTGGTCCCACTAGTCTCCCTAGTCCCACTCTCCCCCTGGTCCCACTCTCCCCCTGGTCCCACTCTCCTCCTGGTCCCACTAGTCTCCCTGGTCCCACTAGTCTCCCTGGTCCCACTAGTCTCCCTGGTCCCACTAGTCTCCCTAGTCCCACTAGTCTCCCTAGTCCCACTAGTCTCCCTGGTCCCACTAGTCTCCCTGGTACCACTAGTCTCCCTGGTCCCACTAGTCTCCCTGGTCCCACTAGTCTCCCTAGTCTCCCTAGTCTCCCTGGTCCCACTAGTCTCCCTGGTCCCACTAGTCTCCCTAGTCTCCCTGGTCCCACTAGTCTCCCTAGTCCCACTAGTCTCCCTGGTCCCACTAGTCTCCCTGGTCCCACTAGTCTCTCTGGTACCACTAGTCTCCCTGGTCCCACTAGTCTCCCTGGTCCCACTAGTCTCCCTAGTGCCACTAGTCTCCCTGGTCCCACTAGTCTCCCTGGTCCCACTAGTCTCCCTAGTCTCCCTAGTCTCCCTGGTCCCACTAGTCTCCCTGGTCCCACTAGTCTCCCTGGTCCCACTAGTCTCCCTAGTCTCCCTGGTCCCACTAGTCTCCCTAGTCCCACTAGTCTCCCTGGTCCCACTAGTCTCCCTGGTCCCACTAGTCTCTCTGGTACCACTAGTCTCCCTGGTCCCACTAGTCTCCCTGGTCCCACTAGTCTCCCTGGTTCCACTAGTCTCCCTGGTCCCACTAGTCTCCCTGGTCCCACTCTCCCCCTGGTCCACTAGTCTCCCTGGTCCCACTGGAACCCCTCGTCCCACTAGTCTCCCTGGTCCCACTAGTCTCCCTGGTCCCACTAGTCTCCCTCCCTGGTCCCACTAGTCTCCCTGGTCCCACTAGTCTCCCTAGTCTCCCTGGTCCCACTAGTCTCCCTCCCTGGTCCCACTAGTCTCCCTCCCTGGTCCCACTAGTCTCCCTGGTCCCACTAGTCTCCCTCCCTGGTCCCACTAGTCTCCCTCCCTGGTCCCACTAGTCTCCCTGGTCCCACTAGTCTCTCTAGTCTTCCTGGTCCCACTCGTCTCCCTGGTCCCACTAGTCTCCCAAGTCCCACTAGTCTCCCTAGTCTCCCTGGTCCCACTAGTCTCCCTAGTCCCACTAGTCTCCCTGGTCCCACTAGTTTCCCTGGTCCCACTAGTCTCCCTGGTCCCACTAGTCTCCCTGGTCCCCCTAGTCTCCCTGGTCCACTAGTCTCCCAGGTCCCACTAGTCTCCCTGGTCCACTAGTTTCCCTGGTCCCACTAGTCTCCCTGCTCCCACTAGTCTCCCTGGTCCCACAAGTCTCCCTCCCTGGTCCCACTAGTCTCCCTGGTCTCCCTAGTCTCCCTGGTCCCACTAGTCTCCCTAGTCCCACTAGTCTCCCTGGTCCCACTAGTCTCCCTGGTCCCACTAGTCTCTCTGGTACCACTAGTCTCCCTGGTCCCACTAGTCTCCCTGGTCCCACTAGTCTCCCTGGTTCCACTAGTCTCCCTGGTCCCAATAGTCTCCCTGGTCCCACTCTCCCCCTGGTCCACTAGTCTCCCTGGTCCCACTGGAACCCCTCGTCCCACTAGTCTCCCTGGTCCCACTAGTCTCCCTGGTCCCACTAGTCTCCCTCCCTGGTCCCACTAGTCTCCCTGGTCCCACTAGTCTCCCTAGTCTCCCTGGTCCCACTAGTCTCCCTCCCTGGTCCCACTAGTCTCCCTCCCTGGTCCCACTAGTCTCCCTGGTCCCACTAGTCTCCCTCCCTGGTCCCACTAGTCTCCCTCCCTGGTCCCACTAGTCTCCCTGGTCCCACTAGTCTCTCTAGTCTTCCTGGTCCCACTCGTCTCCCTGGTCCCACTAGTCTCCCTAGTCCCACTAGTCTCCCTAGTCTCCCTGGTCCCACTAGTCTCCCTAGTCCCACTAGTCTCCCTGGTCCCACTAGTTTCCCTGGTCCCACTAGTCTCCCTGGTCCCACTAGTCTCCCTGGTCCCCCTAGTCTCCCTGGTCCACTAGTCTCCCAGGTCCCACTAGTCTCCCTGGTCCACTAGTTTCCCTGGTCCCACTAGTCTCCCTGCTCCCACTAGTCTCCCTGGTCCCACAAGTCTCCCTCCCTGGTCCCACTAGTCTCCCTGGTCTCCATAACGTATATAACCAAGCATTCTGAATTCTCCTGACATAACGTATATAACCAAGCATTCTGAATTCTCCTGACATAACGTATATAACCAAGCATTCTGAATTCTCCTGACATAACTTATATAACCAAGCATTCTGAATTCTCCTGACATAACCAAGCATTCTGAATTCTCCTGACATAACTTATATAACCAAGCATTCTGAATTCTCCTGACATAACGTATATAACCAAGCATTCTGAATTCTCCTGACATAACGTATATAACCAAGCATTCTGAATTCTCCTGACATAACTTATATAACCAAGCATTCTGAATTCTCCTGACATAACCAAGCATTCTGAATTCTCCTGACATAACTTATATAACCAAGCATTCTGAATTCTCCTGACATAACTTATATAACCAAGCATTCTGAATTCTCCTGACATAACGTATATAACCAAGCATTCTGAATTCTCCTGACATAACGTATATAACCAAGCATTCTGAATTCTCCTGACATAACTTATATAACCAAGCATTCTGAATTCTCCTGACATAACGTATATAACCAAGCATTCGGAATTCTCCTGACATAACGTATATAACCAAGCATTCTGAATTCTCCTGACATAACTTATATAACCAAGCATTCTGAATTCTCCTGACATAACTTATATAACCAAGCATTCTGAATTCCCCTGACATAACCAAGCATTCTGAATTCTCCTGACATAACGTATATAACCAAGCATTCTGAATTCTCCTGACATAACTTATATAACCAAGCATTCTGAATTCTCCTGACATAACTTATATAACCAAGCATTCTGAATTCTCCTGACATAACTTATATAACCAAGCATTCTGAATTCTCCTGACATAACTTATATAACCAAGCATTCTGAATTCTCCTGATATAACTTATATAACCAAGCATTCTGAATTCTCCTGACATAACTTATATAACCAAGCATTCTGAATTCTCCTGACATAACGTATATAACCAAGCATTCTGAATTCTCCTGACATAACGTATATAACCAAGCATTCTGAATTCTCCTGACATAACGTATATAACCAAGCATTCTGAATTCTCCTGACATAACGTATATAACCAAGCATTCTGAATTCTCCTGACATAACTTATATAACCAAGCATTCTGAATTCTCCTGACATAACGTATATAACCAAGCATTCTGAATTCTCCTGACATAACGTATATAACCAAGCATTCTGAATTCTCCTGACATAACTTATATAACCAAGCATTCTGAATTCTCCTGACATAACTTATATAACCAAGCATTCTGAATTCTCCTGACATAACGTATATAACCAAGCATTCTGAATTCTCCTGACATAACTTATATAACCAAGCATTTTGAATTCTCCTGACATAACTTATACAACAAGCATTCTGAATTCTCCTGACATAACCAAGCATTCTGAATTCTCCTGACATAACTTATATAACCAAGCATTCTGAATTCTCCTGACATTACTTATATAACCAAGCATTCTGAATTCTCCTGACATTACTTATATAACCAAGCATTCTGAATTCTCCTGACATAACGTATATAACCAAGCATTCTGAATTCTCCTGACATAACCAAGCATTCTGAATTCTCCTGACATAACTTATACAACAAGCATTCTGAATTCTCCTGACATAACTTATATAACCAAGCATTCTGAATTCTCCTGACATAACTTATACAACAAGCATTCTGAATTCTCCTGACATAACCAAGCATTCTGAATTCTCCTGACATAACTTATATAACCAAGCATTCTGAATTCTCCTGACATTACTTATATAACCAAGCATTCTGAATTCTCCTGACATAACTTATATAACCAAGCATTCTGAATTCTCCTGACATAACCAAGCATTCTGAATTCTCCTGACATAACGTATATAACCAAGCATTCTGAATTCTCCTGACATAACGTATATAACCAAGCATTCGGAATTCTCCTGACATAACGTATATAACCAAGCATTCTGAATTCTCCTGACATAACGTATATAACCAAGCCTTCTGAATTCTCCTGACATAACTTATATAACCAAGCATTCTGAATTCTCCTGACATAACTTATATAACCAAGCATTCTGAATTCTCCTGACATAACGTATATAACCAAGCATTCTGAATTCTCCTGACATAACTTATATAACCAAGCATTCTGAATTCTCCTGACATAACTTATACAACAAGCATTCTGAATTCTCCTGACATAACCAAGCATTCTGAATTCTCCTGACATAACTTATATAACCAAGCATTCTGAATTCTCCTGACATTACTTATATAACCAAGCATTCTGAATTCTCCTGACATAACTTATACAACAAGCATTCTGAATTCTCCTGACATAACCAAGCATTCTGAATTCTCCTGACATAACGTATATAACCAAGCATTCTGAATTCTCCTGACATAACGTATATAACCAAGCATTCGGAATTCTCCTGACATAACGTATATAACCAAGCATTCGGAATTCTCCTGACATAACTTATATAACCAAGCATTCTGAATTCTCCTGACATAACTTATATAACCAAGCATTCTGAATTCCCCTGACATAACCAAGCATTCTGAATTCTCCTGACATAACGTATATAACCAAGCATTCTGAATTCTCCTGACATAACTTATATAACCAAGCATTCTGAATTCTCCTGACATAACTTATATAACCAAGCATTCTGAATTCTCCTGACATAACTTATATAACCAAGCATTCTGAATTCTCCTGACATAACTTATATAACCAAGCATTCTGAATTCTCCTGATATAACTTATATAACCAAGCATTCTGAATTCTCCTGACATAACTTATACAACAAGCATTCTGAATTCTCCTGACATAACCAAGCATTCTGAATTCTCCTGACATAACTTATATAACCAAGCATTCTGAATTCTCCTGACATTACTTATATAACCAAGCATTCTGAATTCTCCTGACATAACTTATACAACAAGCATTCTGAATTCTCCTGACATAACCAAGCATTCTGAATTCTCCTGACATAACGTATATAACCAAGCATTCTGAATTCTCCTGACATAACGTATATAACCAAGCATTCGGAATTCTCCTGACATAACGTATATAACCAAGCATTCGGAATTCTCCTGACATAACTTATATAACCAAGCATTCTGAATTCTCCTGACATAACTTATATAACCAAGCATTCTGAATTCCCCTGACATAACCAAGCATTCTGAATTCTCCTGACATAACGTATATAACCAAGCATTCTGAATTCTCCTGACATAACTTATATAACCAAGCATTCTGAATTCTCCTGACATAACTTATATAACCAAGCATTCTGAATTCTCCTGACATAACTTATATAACCAAGCATTCTGAATTCTCCTGACATAACTTATATAACCAAGCATTCTGAATTCTCCTGATATAACTTATATAACCAAGCATTCTGAATTCTCCTGACATAACTTATATAACCAAGCATTCTGAATTCTCCTGACATAACGTATATAACCAAGCATTCTGAATTCTCCTGACATAACGTATATAACCAAGCATTCTGAATTCTCCTGACATAACGTATATAACCAAGCATTCTGAATTCTCCTGACATAACGTATATAACCAAGCATTCTGAATTCTCCTGACATAACGTATATAACCAAGCATTCTGAATTCTCCTGACATAACGTATATAACCAAGCATTCTGAATTCTCCTGACATAACGTATATAACCAAGCATTCTGAATTCTCCTGACATAACTTATATAACCAAGCATTCTGAATTCTCCTGACATAACTTATATAACCAAGCATTCTGAATTCTCCTGACATAACGTATATAACCAAGCATTCTGAATTCTCCTGACATAACTTATATAACCAAGCATTCTGAATTCTCCTGACATAACGTATATAACCAAGCATTCTGAATTCTCCTGACATAACTTATATAACCAAGCATTTTGAATTCTCCTGACATAACTTATACAACAAGCATTCTGAATTCTCCTGACATAACCAAGCATTCTGAATTCTCCTGACATAACTTATATAACCAAGCATTCTGAATTCTCCTGACATTACTTATATAACCAAGCATTCTGAATTCTCCTGACATAACTTATACAACAAGCATTCTGAATTCTCCTGACATAACCAAGCATTCTGAATTCTCCTGACATAACGTATATAACCAAGCATTCTGAATTCTCCTGACATAACGTATATAACCAAGCATTCGGAATTCTCCTGACATAACGTATATAACCAAGCATTCTGAATTCTCCTGACATAACGTATATAACCAAGCATTCTGAATTCTCCTGACATAACTTATATAACCAAGCATTCTGAATTCTCCTGACATAACGTATATAACCAAGCATTCTGAATTCTCCTGACATAACTTATATAACCAAGCATTCTGAATTCTCCTGACATAACGTATATAACCAAGCATTCTGAATTCTCCTGACATAACTTATATAACCAAGCATTTTGAATTCTCCTGACATAACTTATACAACAAGCATTCTGAATTCTCCTGACATAACCAAGCATTCTGAATTCTCCTGACATAACTTATATAACCAAGCATTCTGAATTCTCCTGACATTACTTATATAACCAAGCATTCTGAATTCTCCTGACATAACTTATACAACAAGCATTCTGAATTCTCCTGACATAACCAAGCATTCTGAATTCTCCTGACATAACGTATATAACCAAGCATTCTGAATTCTCCTGACATAACGTATCTAACCAAGCATTCGGAATTCTCCTGACATAACGTATATAACCAAGCATTCTGAATTCTCCTGACATAACGTATATAACCAAGCATTCTGAATTCCCCTGACATAACCAAGCATTCTGAATTCTCCTGACATAACTTATATAACCAAGCATTCTGAATTCTCCTGACATAACTTATATAACCAAGCATTCTGAATTCTCCTGACATAACTTATATAACCAAGCATTCTGAATTCTCCTGACATAACTTATATAACCAAGCATTCTGAATTCTCCTGACATAACTTATATAACCAAGCATTCTGAATTCTCCTGACATAACTTATATAACCAAGCATTCTGAATTCTCCTGACATAACTTATATAACCAAGCATTCTGAATTCTCCTGACATAACTTATATAACCAAGCATTCTGAATTCTCCTGACATAACGTATATAACCAAGCATTCTGAATTCTCCTGACATAACTTACATAACCAAGCATTCTGAATTCTCCTGACATAACCAAGCATTCTGAATTCTCCTGACATAACTTATATAACCAAGCATTCTGAATTCTCCTGACATTACTTATATAACCAAGCATTCTGAATTCTCCTGACATAACTTATACAACAAGCATTCTGAATTCTCCTGACATAACCAAGCATTCTGAATTCTCCTGACATAACGTATATAACCAAGCATTCTGAATTCTCCTGACATAACGTATATAACCAAGCATTCGGAATTCTCCTGACATAACGTATATAACCAAGCATTCTGAATTCTCCTGACATAACGTATATAACCAAGCATTCTGAATTCTCCTGACATAACTTATATAACCAAGCATTCTGAATTCTCCTGACATAACTTATATAACCAAGCATTCTGAATTCTCCTGACATAACTTATATAACCAAGCATTCTGAATTCTCCTGACATAACTTATATAACCAAGCATTCTGAATTCTCCTGACATAACTTATATAACCAAGCATTCTGAATTCTCCTGACATAACTTATATAACCAAGCATTCTGAATTCTCCTGACATAACTTATATAACCAAGCATTCTGAATTCTCCTGACATAACTTATATAACCAAGCATTCTGAATTCTCCTGACATAACGTATATAACCAAGCATTCTGAATTCTCCTGACATAACTTACATAACCAAGCATTCTGAATTCTCCTGACATAACCAAGCATTCTGAATTCTCCTGACATAACTTATATAACCAAGCATTCTGAATTCTCCTGACATAACTTATATAACCAAGCCTTCTGAATTCTCCTGACATAACCAAGCATTCTGAATTCTCCTGACATAACTTATATAACCAAGCATTCTGAATTCTCCCGACATAACGTATATAACCAAGCATTCTGAATTCTCCTGACATAACCAAGCATTCTGAATTCTCCTGACATAACGTATATAACCAAGCATTCTGAATTCTCCTGACATAACTTATATAACCAAGCATTCTGAATTCTCCTGACATAACTTATATAACCAAGCATTCTGAATTCTCCTGACATAACTTATATAACCAAGCATTCTGAATTCTCCTGATATAACTTATATAACCAAGCATTCTGAATTCTCCTGATATAACTTATATAACCAAGCATTCTGAATTCTCCTGACATAACTTATATAACCAAGCATTCTGAATTCTCCTGATATAACTTATATAACCAAGCATTCTGAATTCTCCTGACATAACTTATATAACCAAGCATTCTGAATTCTCCTGATATAACTTATATAACCAAGCATTCTGAATTCTCCTGATATAACGTATATAACCAAGCATTCTGAATTCTCCTGACATAACTTATACAACCAAGCATTCTGAATTCTCCTGACATAACGTTGATTTAGAGGTTTATTTTTCCGTGAACTGATTTGTTATTTGCACAAGACGTAGAACAAAGACAAACGTGTAGATGTTAAATCCAAACTTTGCCTTCAAGTGACTTCTGGGTGAAACGCCGGTAGTGATTTTGACCTGTTATTTTCTTCCCTGAGTGAGTACAGAGGTTTGTTATTGATCAGTTTACCCAGAAGGACTCTTACACAATGGATCAACTCTGACAGTGAATTGAACGGCACAGTGTGTTCTTAAAGCCGATACACACATTACACGACACACACACACAAATAGGCATTACGCAACACATTGTTATCCAGAAGTGGTGCTGTGAGAGAAAATAAATGAATAAACTAGTTCTGCTCCGTATGAAGGGTAGAGGCCATCATTTGGATGTTTCACACTTCTGCTAGCTCATTTTCGGGGGCCATTTTGGGCCACTCTAAGAGCCACTTGTGCTACAGAGTTCTGCGTCATCGTTTGACAATTCCTTCATGTCCTTATTTATTACAGTGTGGGATCTTCAACGAGGACAGGCATCCAACTCCTCCATTGTTGTAACTTTAATGGGTTACAGAGTTAATGTTTAAGTTAATTCATCGAGATCTATCTAAAGATATTTGTAATTGTATTAGAATTTGTGTGTTGGAGATTGAGAGAACTACATACATATTTTGTACTGGTTAGTATAGAATTAGGCTTTTGACAACAAGTTCCAGAATGCCTTGCGACAGGAAGTAGAGAGCGAACGCGCTAGTTAAGTGCATTATTTTGACTACCTTTCCGCTAGCAACTCATTATTCATTGTTCTGTAGAATCTAAAGTTTGTAAATGTAACGTGATCAAGTATTATTACTAAAAGAAGCTTTCATATCAAACCCGACGTTCCGAGTCATTACTTTGAAGATAGTTATTCTATATCCATACAACAGTAACGTTCAGTAGCGTGTGAGTTCTAGAAAGCAGACAGACAAAGCAGACAAAGTCTTTCAGGAGGCACTGATGGCTAAATTCAATATCTTGGGCTTAATTATGTGTAAAATAAACAAAACCTTGTATTTTTCAATCTTAAATAGTTACATGCTACTGCTGCTGTAGGGGAGAACAAGCATGTTGGCTAACGAACTACTTACCTCTTTTCCTCTCTCTATCTCTCTCTCTCTCTTCCTCCCTCCCTGCCTCCCTACTTCCTTTCCTCCCTCTATCTCTCTCCTTCCCTCCCTGCCTCTCTCCTGCCCTCCCTCTCTCTCTCCCTCCCTGCCTTCCTCTCTCCCTCCCTCCCTCCCTCCATCCCTTCCTCTCTCCCTCCCTTCCTACCTCCTTTCCTCTCTCTCCCTCACTCCCTCCCTACCTCCTTTCCTCTCTCTCTTTCTCCCTCCCTCCCTTCCTCCTTCACTGCCTTCCTCCCTCCCTCCCTAGCTCTCTCTCTCCCTCCCTCCTTTCCTTTCTCTCTCTCTCCTTCTCTTCCTCCCTATCTGCCTTCCTCTCTCCCCTCTCTCACTCCATCCCTCTCGACCTCCTTTCCTCTCTTTCTCCCTCCCTCCCTCCTTCACTGCCTTCCTCTCTCCATCCCTTCCTCTCTCTCTCCCTCCCTACCTCCTTTCCTCTCTCTGTTTTCCCTTCATCCCTACCTCCTTCCCTCTTTCTCTTTCTCCCTCCCTCCCTGACTTCCTCTCTCCCTCCCTACCTTCCTTCCTTCCTTCCTTCCTCCCTCCATCCCTCCCTTCCAACCTCCTTTCCTCCCTCCCTCCCTTCCTTCCTTCCTTCCTTCCTTCCTCCCTCCCTGCCTCCCTGCCTCTCTCTCTCTCCCTCCCAACCTCCTTTCTTCCCTCCCAACCTCCTTTCTTCCCTTCCTCGCTCCCTCCCTCCTAACCTACTTTCCTCCCTCCCTCCCTCCCTCCCTCCCTCCCTCCCTCCCTCCCTCCCTTCCTCCCTCCCTCCCTACCTTCCTCGCTCCCTCCCAACCTCCTTTCCTCCCTCGCTCACCCCCTACCTTCCTCGCTCCCTCCTTTCCTCCCTTTCTCCCTCCCTACCTCCTTTCCTCTCTCCCTCCCTACCTCCTTTCCTCTTTCTCTCTCTCCTTTCCTTCCTCTCTCCCCCTCTCTCTACCTCCATCCCTCCCTCCCACCCTCTCTCCTACTCTCTCGCCATCCCTCCCTCTACATTCAACAACCTGCCTGTCCCTAATGCTGGATCAATCAGCCTTAATGGGGAGATTTGCTGAGCAGTAGAAAGCAAAAGATAGAGGGAGGAGGAGGAGGGTAAGAGATGTGAGTATTGACTAATGAGAACAAAGGAGAAATGGAGAGGGGTGCTGATGGGGCGTCTCTTGTTTGGCTGAGTCACAGACTGTGTACCAAATGTCACCCTTTTCAATAGATCCCGCTGGTCAAAGCTGTGCACTATGTAGGAAACAAATTCAGCGTCTGCCACCCTCGTTTGAATGTCATTACCAGTCATCAGCACCACGACCACAACCTGCTGTCTACATTATCATCAGCACCACGACCACAACCTGCTATCTACATTACCAGTCATCAGCACCACGACCACAACCTGCTATCTACATTATCATCAGCACCACGACCACAACCTGATGTCTACATTATCATCAGCACCACGACCACAACCTGCTACCTACATTATCATCAGCACCACGACCACAACCTGCTATCTACATTATCAGTCATCAGCACCACGACCACAACCTGCTATCTACATTACCAGTCATCAGCACCACGACCACAACCTGATACCTACATTATCATCAGCACCACGACCACAACCTGCTACCTACATTATCATCAGCACCACGACCACAACCTGCTATCTACATTATCATCAGCACCACGACCACAACCTGCTATCTACATTATCATCAGCACCACGACCACAACCTGCTGTCTACATTATCATCAGCACCACGACCACAACCTGATGTCTACATTACCAGTCATCAGCACCACGACCACAACCTGATGGCTACATTATCATCAGCACCACGACCACAACCTGCTATCTACATTATCATCAGCACCACGACCACAACCTGCTATCTACATTATCATCAGCACCACGACCACAACCTGATGGCTACATTATCATCAGCACCACGACCACAACCTGCTGTCTACATTACCATCAGCACCACGACCACAACCTGATGGCTACATTATCATCAGCACCACGACCACAACCTGCTATCTACATTATCATCAGCACCACGACCACAACCTGCTATCTACATTATCATCAGCACCACGACCACAACCTGCTGTCTACATTATCATCAGCACCACGACCACAACCTGCTGTCTACATTACCATCAGCACCACGACCACAACCTGATGTCTACATTATCATCAGCACCACGACCACAACCTGATGTCTACATTACCAGTTATCAGCACCATGACCACAACCTGATGTCTACATTATCATCAGCACCACGACCACAACCTGCTGTCTACATTACCAGTCATCAGCACCACGACCACAACCTGATATCTACATTACCAGTCATCAGCACCACGACCACAACCTGATGTCTACATTACCATCAGCACCACGACCACAACCTGCTGGCTACATTATCATCAGCACCACGACCACAACCTGCTGTCTACATTACCAGTCATCAGCACCACGACCACAACCTGATATCTACATTACCAGTCATCAGCACCACGACCACAACCTGCTGGCTACATTATCATCAGCACCACGACCACAACCTGCTGTCTACATTACCAGTCATCAGCACCACGACCACAACCTGATATCTACATTACCAGTCATCAGCACCACGACCACAACCTGATGTCTACATTACCATCAGCACCACGACCACAACCTGCTGGCTACATTATCATCAGCACCACGACCACAACCTGCTGTCTACATTACCAGTCATCAGCACCACGACCACAACCTGATATCTACATTACCAGTCATCAGCACCACGACCACAACCTGATGTCTACATTACCATCAGCACCACGACCACAACCTGCTGTCTACATTATCATCAACACCACGACCAAAACCTGCTATCTACATTACCAGTCATCAGCACCACGACCACAACATGATGTCTACATTTTTCTCACAACATCAGGTATGACAACCTGCTATCTACATTATCCTCAACATCAGTTATGACAACCTGCTATCTACATTATCCTCACAACATCAGGTATGACAACCTGCTGTCTACATTATCCTCACAACATCAGGTATGACAACCTTCTATCTTCATTATCCTCAACATCAGTTATGACAGCCTGCTATCTACATTATCCTCACAACATCAGGTATGACAACCTGCTATCTACATTATCCTCACAACATCAGTTATGACAACCTGCTGTCTACATTATCCTCACAACATCAGTTATGACAACCTGCTGTCTACATTATCCTCACAACATCAGTTATGACAACCTGCTGTCTACATTATCCTCACAACATCAGGTATGACAACCTGCTGTCTACATTATCCTCACAACATCAGGTATGACAGTCTGCTATCTACATAACCCTCACAACATCAGGTATGACAACCTGCTATCTACATTATCCTCACAACATCAGGTATGACAACCTGCTACCTACATTATCCTCACAACATCAGTTATGACAACCTGCTGTCTACATTATCCTCACAACATCAGGTATGACAACCTGCTACCTACATTATCCTCACAACATCAGGTATGACAGCCTGCTATCTACATTACCCTCACAACATCAGGTATGACAACCTGCTGTCTACATTATCCTCACAACATCAGGTATGACAACCTGCTGTCTACATTATCCTCACAACATCAGGTATGACAACCTGCTATCTACATTATCATCACAACATCAGTTATGACAACCTGCTAACTACATTATCCTCACAACATCAGTTATGACAGTCTGCCAACTACATTATCCTCACAACATCAGGTATGACAACCTGCTACCTACATTATACTCACAACATCAGTTATGACAGTCTGCTACCTACATTATCCTCACAACATCAGGTATGACAACCTGCTACCTACATTATCCTCACAACATCAGGTATGACAGCCTGCTGTCTACATTATCCTCACAACATCAGGTATGACAACCTGCTATCTACATTATCCTCACAACATCAGGTATGACAACCTGCTGTCTACATTATCCTCACAACATCAGGTATGACAACCTGCTATCTACATTATCCTCACAACATCAGGTATGACAACCTGCTACCTACATTATCCTCACAACATCAGTTATGACAACCTGCTGTCTACATTATCCTCACAACATCAGGTATGACAACCTGCTACCTACATTATCCTCACAACATCAGTTATGACAACCCGCTGTCTACATTATCCTCACAACATCAGTTATGACAACCTGCTGTCTACATTATCCTCACAACATCAGTTATGACAACCCGCTGTCTACATTATCCTCACAACATCGGTTATGACAACCTGCTGTCTACATTATCCTCACAACATCAGGTATGACAACCTGCTGTCTACATTATCCTCACAACATCAGGTATGACAACCTGCTGTCTACATTATCCTCAACATCAGGTATGACAACCTGCTGTCTACATTATCCTCACAACATCAGGTATGACAACCTGCTAACTACCTTATCCTCACAACATCAGTTATGACAACCTGCTATCTACATTATCCTCACAACATCAGTCGGCAAACTTAAGAAGACTCTCTCTCTCAGCAGACCAGAGGAGAGAGAGAGAGTAAGAAAGAGAGAGAGAGAGAGAGAGAGAGAGAGAGAGAGAGAGAGAGAGAGAGAGAGAGAGAGAGAGAGAGAGAGAGAGAGGATGAGTATGGACTGAGGACTAGCGTAGTGGTGCCAACCTGACCCCCATGTTAATGACTATGTGAACCCTATGCATTATGAAGTGTTGTCACGTCCTGTGGACCTCAACCTCCACTGATGACTGTGCCCTTTTCAGCTGTCTGGGGCTGCTTCAACTGCTTCTGCCTGCTACACAACATTGGGAAAGCCAACGGTCATGGGTAATGTTCCAAATGCCCTACTTTTCCCTTTATAGTGCCATAGAGCTGGGGTCAAAAGTGATGCACTATATAGGGAATAGGGTTCCATAGGGCTCTGGTCTAAAGTAGTGTACTATATAGGGAATAGGGTTCCATAGGGCTCTGGTCTAAAGTAGTGCAGTATATAGGGAATAGGGTTCCATAGGGCTCTGGTCTAAAGTAGTGCACTATATAGGGAATAGGGTGGCATTAGGGACGCAGAATAAGAGACTCATTCACCTCGCATACGACTGTCAGTAACGTTCTAAATGTTGACATTTACACTGTAGCATGTTCCCTTGTTAACTAAGGCCTTGTTCACTGTAGCATGTGCCTTTATTATTAACTAAGGCTTTGCTAAAGGTTTCTGTTCTCAACAGTAGTAGTGCTCTCTCCCCTGTACTCTCTCTTTAATCACTGGAGTATTGACACATACTGTCAGTGTATAACTGTCTACACAGAGAGTTGTGTGGTATGCAGAATATAATAGTGGTATGTGTGGCAAAATAGAATAGAATAGAACAGAACAGATTAGAATAGAATAGAATAGATTAAAATAGAATAGAATAGAATGTATTAGATTAGATTAGAATAGAACAGATTAGAATAGAATAGATTAGATTAGAATAGAATAGAATAGAATAGAATAGAATAGATTAGATTAGAATATAATATATTAGATTAGAATAGAACAGATTAGAATAGAATAGAATAGAATAGAATAGAATAGATTAGATTAGAATATAATATAATATAATATAATAGATTAGATTAGAATAGAATAGAATAGAATATATTAGATTAGATTAGAATAGAACAGATTGGAATAGAATAGATTAGATTAGATTAGAATATAATATATTAGATTAGATTAGAATATAATATAATATAATAGAATAGAATATATTAGATTAGAATAGAACAGATTGGAATAGAATAGATTAGATTAGAATATAATATATTAGATTAGATTAGAATAGATTAGAATAGAATATATTAGATTAGAACAGATTAGAATAGAATATAATAGATTAGAATAGAACAGATTAGAATAGAATAGAATAGAATAGAATAGAATATATTAGATTAGAACAGATTAGAATAGAATAGATTAGATTAGAATATAATAGAATAGAATATATTAGATTAGATTAGAATATAATAGAATAGAATAGAATATATTAGATTAGAACAGAATAGAATAGATTAGATTAGAATAGAATAGAATAGAATGTCTTAGATTAGATTAGAATAGAACATATTGGAATAGAATAGATTAGATTAGAATAGATTAGATTGGAATAGATTAGAATAGAATAGAATAGAATAGAATAGATTAGAATAGAATAGATTAGATTAGAATAGAATAGAATAGATTAGAATAGAACAGATTGGAATAGAATAGAACAGATTGGAATAGAATAGAATAGATTAGAATAGAATAGAACAGATTAGAATAGAATAGAATAGATTAGAATAGAATGGAACAGATTAGAATAGAATAGATTAGAATAGAATAGAATAGATTAGAATAGAATAGATTAGAATAGAACAGATTGGAATAGAATAGAATAGATTAGAATAGAATAGATTAGAATAGAATAGATTAGAGTAGAATAGATTAGAATAGAATAGATTAGAATATATTAGAATAGAATGGATTAGAATAGATTAGAATAGAATAGATTAGAATATATTAGATTAGAATATATTAGATTAGAATATAATAGAATAGATTAGAATACAATATATTAGAATAGAACAGCTTTATTGTCCCTGTGAGGGAACGTCTTGTTTGGAGAGGTTAAAAAAGTCTCCACATGTTCAGTACAGCATCAATACAAACAGAGCTTTATGTGTGATATCAAACTGGAACAACAGTTATCATTATATGTCTCTGTAACCCTTTCCTTCATTAAGCCTTGCAGAAGGTTACGCTTCCTAGGTCAGTCCATAGTTGTCTCCTTCCCCTGTGCTCTTTCTCCCTTTAATCAGATGGTATTGTTGTACTGTGTACCAGAGCCAACGTTATATATCTTTGCTGTATATTGTCAATGCAGAAAGAGCTTTATGCGTTTTATCAAATGGGAACAACAGTTAAATATATCCTTGCTTTCCTTTTCTTTTCTGTTCCTTTCCTTTCAGGCCAATGGACAGCTCCCTCCCATCAGAAAGGAGCAGAACAGAACCCTGGACAGCCCCCTCCCATCAGAAAGGAGCAGAACAGAACCCTGGACAGCTCCCTCCCATCAGAAAGGAGCAGAACAGAACCCTGGACAGCCCCCTCCCATCAGAAAGGAACAGAACAGAACCCTGGACAGCTCCCTCCCATCAGAAAGGAGCAGAACAGAACCCTGGACAGCCCCCTCCCCTCAGAAAGGAACAGAACAGAACCCTGGACAGCCCCCTCCCATCAGAAAGGAGCAGAACAGAACCCTGGACAGCCCCCTCCCATCAGAAAGGAGCAGAACAGAACCCTGGACAGCCCCCTCCCATCAGAAAGGAACAGAACAGAACCCTGGACAGCCCCCTCCCATCAGAAAGGAGCAGAACAGAACCCTGGACAGCCCCCTCCCATCAGAAAGGAGCAGAACAGAACCCTGGACAGCCCCCTCCCATCAGAAAGGAACAGAACAGAACCCTGGACAGCTCCCTCCCATCAGAAAGGAGCAGAACAGAACCCTGGACAGCCCCCTCCCCTCAGAAAGGAACAGAACAGAACCCTGGACAGCCCCCTCCCATCAGAAAGGAGCAGAACAGAACCCTGGACAGCCCCCTCCCATCAGAAAGGAGCAGAACAGAACCCTGGACAGCCCCCTCCCATCAGAAAGGAACAGAACAGAACCCTGGACAGCCCCCTCCCATCAGAAAGGAGCAGAACAGAACCCTGGACAGCCCCCTCCCATCAGAAAGGAGCAGAACAGAACCCTGGACAGCCCCCTCCCATCAGAAAGGAGCAGAACAGAACCCTGGACAGCCCCCTCCCCTCAGAAAGGAACAGAACAGAACCCTGGACAGCCCCCTCATTCAGAAAGGAGCAGAACCCTGGACAGCTCCCTCCCATCAGAAAGGAGCAGAACAGAACCCTGGACAGCTCCCTCCCATCAGAAAGGAACAGAACAGAACCCTGGACAGCCCCCTCCTTCAGAAAGGAACAGAACCCTGGACAGCCCCCTCCCCTCAGAAAGGAGCAGAACAGAACCCTGGACAGCTCCCTCCCATCAGAAAGGAGCAGAACAGAACCCTGGACAGCTCCCTCTCCTCAGAAAGGAGCAGAACAGAACCCTGGACAGCCCCCTCTCCTCAGAAAGGAGCAGAACAGAACCCTGGACAGCCCCCTCCCTCAGAAAGGAACAGAACAGAACCCTGGACAGCCCCCTCCCCTCAGAAAGGAGCAGAACAGAACCCTGGACAGCCCCCTCCCTCAGAAAGGAACAGAACAGAACCCTGGACAGCCCCCTCCCTCAGAAAGAAACAGAACAGAACCCTGGACAGCCCCCTCCCCTCAGAAAGGAGCAGAACAGAACCCTGGACAGCCCCCTCCCTCAGAAAGGAGCAGAACAGAACCCTGGACAGCCCCCTCCCCTCAGAAAGGAGCAGAACAGAACCATGGACAGCCCCCTCTCTCAGAAAGGAGCAGAACAGAACCCTGGACAGCCCCCTCTCTCAGAAAGGAGCAGAACAGAACCCTGGACAGCCCCCTCCCCTCAGAAAGGAGCAGAACAGAACCCTGGACAGCCCCCTCCCTCAGAAAGGAGCAGCACAGAACCCTGGACAGCCCCCTCCCTCAGAAAGGAGCAGAACAGAACCCTGGACAGCTCCCTCCCTCAGAAAGGAGCAGAACAGAACCCTGGACAGCTCCCTCCCATCAGAGAGGAACAGAACAGAACCCTGGACAGCCCCCTCCCATCAGAAAGGAGCAGAACAGAACCCTGGACAGCTCCCTCCCTCAGAAAGGAGCAGAACAGAACCCTGGACAGCCCCCTCCCATCAGAAAGGAGCAGAACAGAACCCTGGACAGCCCCCTCCCCTCAGAAAGGAGCAGAACAGAACCCTGGACAGCCCCCTCGCCTCAGAAAGGAACAGAACCCTGGACAGCCCCCTCCCCTCAGAAAGGAGCAGAACAGAACCCTGGACAGCTCCCTCCCTGAGAAAGGAGCAGAACAGAACCCTGGACAGCCCCCTCCCTGAGAAAGGAGCAGAACAGAACCCTGGACAGCCCCCTCCCTGAGAAAGGAGCAGAACAGAACCCTGGACAGCTCCCTCCCATCAGAAAGGAACAGAACAGAACTCTGGACAGCCCCCTCCTTCAGAAAGGAGCAGAACAGAACCCTGGACAGCTCCCTCCCTGAGAAAGGAGCAGAACAGAACCCTGGACAGCCCCCTCCCTGAGAAAGGAGCAGAACAGAACCCTGGACAGCCCCCTCCCTGAGAAAGGAGCAGAACAGAACCCTGGACAGCTCCCTCCCTCAGAAAGGAGCAGAACCCTGGACAGCTCCCTCTCCTCAGAAAGGAACAGAACAGAACCCTGGACAGCTCCCTCCCTCAGAAAGGAGCAGAACCCTGGACAGCCCCCTCCCTCAGAAAGGAGCAGAACAGAACCCTGGACAGCCCCCTCCCCTCAGAAAGGAGCAGAACAGAACCATGGACAGCCCCCTCCCTCAGAAAGGAGCAGAACAGAACCCTGGACAGCCCCCTCCCTCAGAAAGGAACAGAACAGAACCCTGGACAGCCCCCTCCCCTCAGAAAGGAGCAGAACAGAACCCTGGACAGCCCCCTCCCCTCAGAAAGGAGCAGAACAGAACCCTGGACAGCCCCCTCCCTCAGAAAGGAGCAGAACAGAACCCTGGACAGCCCCCTCCCTCAGAAAGGAGCAGAACAGAACCCTGGACAGCTCCCTCCCTCAGAAAGGAGCAGAACAGAACCCTGGACAGCTCCCTCCCATCAGAGAGGAACAGAACAGAACCCTGGACAGCCCCCTCCCATCAGAAAGGAGCAGAACAGAACCCTGGACAGCTCCCTCCCTCAGAAAGGAGCATAACAGAACCCTGGACAGCCCCCTCCCATCAGAAAGGAGCAGAACAGAACCCTGGACAGCCCCCTCCCCTCAGAAAGGAGCAGAACAGAACCCTGGACAGCCCCCTCCCCTCAGAAAGGAACAGAACCCTGGACAGCCCCCTCCCCTCAGAAAGGAGCAGAACAGAACCCTGGACAGCTCCCTCCCTGAGAAAGGAGCAGAACAGAACCCTGGACAGCCCCCTCCCTGAGAAAGGAGCAGAACAGAACCCTGGACAGCCCCCTCCCTGAGAAAGGAGCAGAACAGAACCCTGGACAGCTCCCTCCCATCAGAAAGGAACAGAACAGAACCCTGGACAGCCCCCTCCTTCAGAAAGGAGCAGAACAGAACCCTGGACAGCTCCCTCCCTGAGAAAGGAGCAGAACAGAACCCTGGACAGCCCCCTCCCTGAGAAAGGAGCAGAACAGAACCCTGGACAGCCCCCTCCCTGAGAAAGGAGCAGAACAGAACCCTGGACAGCTCCCTCCCTCAGAAAGGAGCAGAACCCTGGACAGCTCCCTCTCCTCAGAAAGGAACAGAACAGAACCCTGGACAGCTCCCTCCCTCAGAAAGGAGCAGAACCCTGGACAGCTCCCTCTCCTCAGAAAGGAGCAGAACAGAACCCTGGACAGCTCCCTCCTTCAGAAAGGAGCATAACCCTAGACAGCCCTCTCCCTCAGAAAGGAGCAGAACAGAACCCTGGACAGCTCCCTCCTTCAGAAAGGAGCAGAACAGAACCCTGGACAGCTCCCTCCCATCAGAAAGGAACAGAACAGAACCCTGGACAGCCCCCTCCCTCAGAAAGGAGCAGAACAGAACCCTGGACAGCTCCCTCCCTCAGAAAGGAGCAGAACAGAACCCTGGACAGCCCCCTCCCTCAGAAAGGAGCAGAACAGAACCCTGGACAGCCCCCTCCCTGAGAAAGGAGCAGAACAGAACCATGGACAGCTCACTCCCCTCAGAAAGGAGCAGAACAGAACCCTGGACAGCCCCCTCCCTGAGAAAGGAGCAGAACAGAACCCTGGACAGCCCCCTCCCTCAGAAAGGAGCAGAACAGAACCCTGGACAGCCCCCTCCCCTCAGAAAGGAACAGAACCCTGGACAGCCACCTCCCTCAGAAAGGAGCAGAACAGAACCCTGGACAGCTCCCTCCCCTCAGAAAGGAGCAGAACAGAACCCTGGACAGCCCCCTCCCCTCAGAAAGGAGCAGAACAGAACCCTGGACAGCTCCCTCCCGTAGAGAGCGACAGAACAGAACCCTGGAAAGCTCCCCCCTTTAAAAAGGAACAGAAAATAACCCTGCCTCTTCCCCAGATATGACTGGGTTTGACCGAACAGTCTTCTCTTCCCCAGATATGACTGGGTTTGACTGAATAGTCTTCTCTTCCCCAGATATGACTGGGTTTGACCGAACAGTCTTCTCTTCCCCAGATATGACTGGGTTTGACTGAACAGTCTTCTCTTCCCCAGATATGACTGGGTTTGACCGAACAGTCTTCTCTTCCCCAGATATGACTGGGTTTGACTGAATAGTCTTCTCTTCCCCAGATATGACTGGGTTTGACTGAACAGTCTTCTCTTCCCCAGATATGACTGGGTTTGACTGAATAGTCTTCTCTTCCCCAGATATGACTGGGTTTGACTGAACAGTCTTCTCTTCCCCAGATATGACTGGGTTTGACCGAACAGTCTTCTCTTCCCCAGATATGACTGGGTTTGACTGAACAGTCTTCTCTTCCCCAGATATGACTGGGTTTGACTGAATAGTCTTCTCTTCCCCAGATATGACTGGGTTTGACTGAACAGTCTTCTCTTCCCCAGATATGACTGGGTTTGACTGAATAGTCTTCTCTTCCCCAGATATGACTGGGTTTGACTGAACAGTCTTCTCTTCCCCAGATATGACTGGGTTTGACCGAACAGTCTTCTCTTCCCCAGATATGACTGGGTTTGACTGAACAGTCTTCTCTTCCCCAGATATGACTGGGTTTGACTGAACAGTCTTCTCTTCCCCAGAACAGTCTTCTCTTCTCCAGATATGACTGGGTTTGACTGAACAGTCTTCTCTTCCCCAGAACAGTCTTCTCTTCCCCAGATATGACTGGGTTTGACTGAACAGTCTTCTCTTCCCCAGAACAGTCTTCTCTTCTCCAGATATGACTGGGTTTGACTGAACAGTCTTCTCTTCCCCAGAACAGTCTTCTCTTCCCCAGATATGACTGGGTTTGACTGAACAGTCTTCTCTTCCCCAGATATGACTGGGTTTGACCGAACAGTCTTCTCTTCCCCAGATATGACTGGGTTTGACTGAACAGTCTTCTCTTCCCCAGAACAGTCTTCTCTTCTCCAGATATGACTGGGTTTGACTGAACAGTCTTCTCTTCCCCAGAACAGTCTTCTCTTCCCCAGATATGACTGGGTTTGACTGAACAGTCTTCTCTTCCCCAGAACAGTCTTCTCTTCTCCAGATATGACTGGGTTTGACTGAACAGTCTTCTCTTCCCCAGAACAGTCTTCTCTTCCCCAGATATGACTGGGTTTGACTGAACAGTCTTCTCTTCTCCAGATATGACTGGGTTTGACTGAACAGTCTTCTCTTCCCCAGATATGACTGGGTTTGACAGAACAGTCTTCTCTTCCCCAGATATGACTGGGTTTGACTGAATAGTCTTCTCTTCCCCAGATATGACTGGGTTTGACTGAACAGTCTTCTCTTCTCCAGATATGACTGGGTTTGACTGAACAGTCTTCTCTTCCCCAGATATGACTGGGTTTGACTGAACAGTCTTCTCTTCCCCAGAACAGTCTTCTCTTCCCCAGATATGACTGGGTTTGACTGAACAGTCTTCTCTTCTCCAGATATGACTGGGTTTGACTGAACAGTCTTCTCTTCCCCAGATATGACTGGGTTTGACAGAACAGTCTTCTCTTCCCCAGATATGACTGGGTTTGACTGAATAGTCTTCTCTTCCCCAGATATGACTGGGTTTGACTGAACAGTCTTCTCTTCTCCAGATATGACTGGGTTTGACTGAACAGTCTTCTCTTCCCCAGATATGACTGGGTTTGACTGAACAGTCTTCTCTTCCCCAGATATGACTGGGTTTGACTGAACAGTCTTCTCTTCCCCAGATATGACTGGGTTTGACTGAACAGTCTTCTCTTCCCCAGAACAGTCTTCTCTTACCCAGATATGACTGGGTTTGACTGAACAGTCATCTCTTCCCCATATATGACTGGGTTTGACTATACAGTCATCTCTTCTCCAGATATGACTGGGTTTGACTGAACAGTCTTCTCTTCCCCAGATATGACTGGATTTGACTGAACAGTCAAAGTGTAGCATTTTGGTGAACGGGGTGTACCTAATAAACTGTCTGAGCATAAACTGAGTACAGTGGCTTGTGAAAGTATTCACCCCCCTTGGCATTTTTCATATTTTGTTGCCTTAAAGCCTGGAATTAAAATGGATTTTGGGAGGGGGTTTGTCTCATTTGATTTACCAAACATGCCCACCGCTTTGAAGATGCTAAATATTTTGTATTGTGAAACTAAACTTGAGCGTGCATAACTACCCCCCCCCTCCCCCGAAGTCAATACTTTGTAGAGTCACTTTTTGCAGCAGTTACAGCTGCAAGTCTCTTGAGGTATGTCTCTATAAGCTTGGCACATCTAGCCACTGGGATTTCTGCCCATTCTTCAAGGAAAAACTGCTCCAGCTCCTTCAAGTTGGATGGGTTCCCCTGGTGTACAACAATATTTAAGTCATACCACAGATTCTGAATTGGATTGAGGTCTGGGCTTTGACTAGGCCATTCCAAGACATTTAAATGTTTGCCCTTAAACCACTCGAGTGTTGCTTTAGCAGTATGCTTAGGGTCATTGTCCTGCTGGAAGGTGAACCTCCGCCTCAGTCTCAAATCTCTGGAAAACTGAAACAGGTTTCCCTAAAAAATGTCCCTGTATTTAGCGCCATCCATCGTTCCTTAAATTCTGACCAGTTTCCCAGTCCCTGCTGATGGAAAACAGCCCCACAGCATGATGCTGCCACCACCATGGTGGGGATGGTGTTCTCAGGGTGATGAGAGGTGTTGGGTTTGCGCCAGACATAGCGTTTATCTTGATGGCAAAAAGCTACATTTTTGTCTCATCTGACCAGAGTACCTTCTTCCATATTTTTGGGGAGACTCCCACATGCCTTTTGGTGAACACTTTAAGCAATGGCTTGGAGCTTTGCAGCTCCTTCAGGGTTATATTTGGTCTCTTTGTTTCCTCTCTGATTAATGCCCTCCTTGCCTTGTCCGTGAGTTTTGGTGGGAGGCCCTCTCTTTGCAGGTTTGTTGTGGTGCCATATTCTTTCCATTTTTTTATAATGGATTTAATGGTGCTTTGTGGGATGTTCAAAGTTTCTGATATATTTTTATAACCCAACCCTGATCTGTACTTCTCCACAACTTTGTCCCTGACCTGTTTGGAGAGCTCCTTGGTCTTCATGGTGCCACTTGCTTGGTGGTGTTGCAGACTCTGGGCCTTTCAGAACAGGTGTATATATACTGAGATCATGTGACACTTAGATTGCACACAGGTGGACTTTATTTAACTAATTCTGTGACTTCTGAAGGTAATTGGTGGCACCAGATCTTATTTAGGGGCTTCAGAAAAAAGGGGGTGAATACATCTGCACGCACCACTTTTATGTAGAAATTTATTTTGAATTTTATTTTTTTTCATTTCACTTCACCAATTTGGACTCTTTTGTGTATGTCCATTACATGAAATCCAAATAAAAATAAATTTAAATTACAGGTTGTAATGCAACAAAATAGGAAAAACGCCAAGGGGGATGAATACTTTTGCAAGGCACTGTATATATTTTGTGCTACAGTAGTGTACCCATCCATGTCACCGTTACAATAAAGCAAAACAGGCAGTCAGAGTGCTGTGGAGGGGAAACTGTTGCCTTCAGCTTATGACTCACAGGCCAAAACGCCTCCTCCCTCTCTCTCTCTCTCTCTCTCTCTCTCTCTCTCTCTCTCTCTCTCTCTCTCTCTCTCTCTCTCTCTCTCTCTCTCTCTCTCTCTCTCTCTCTCTCTCTCTCTCTCTCTCTCTCTCTCTCTCTCTCTCTCTCTCTCTCTCTCTCTCTCTCTCTCTCTCTCTCTCTCTCTCTCTCTCTCTCTCTCTCTCTCTCTCGTCTCTGCAGCTACCATGTAATTCAGAATAGGCTGAACTGCTCAGAGATCCATTCCCACCTCATGTCTCTGCAGCTACCATGTATTTCAGGATAGGTTGAACTGCTCAGAGATCCATTCCCACCTCATGTCTCTGCAGCTACCATGTATTTCAGGATAGGCTGCTCAGAGATCCATTCCCACCTCATGTCTCTGCAGCTACCATGTATTTCAGGATAGGCTGAACTGCTCAGAGATCCATTCCCACCTCATGTCTCTGCAGCTACCATGTAATTCAGAATAGGCTGAACTGCTCAGAGATCCATTCCCAACTCATGTCTCTGCAGCTACCATGTATTTCAGGATAGGCTGAACTGCTCAGAGATCCATTCCCATTATTGCTCATCTTTGTCATTTTGTAATTGGGGAACACATTTATAATTTATTCATGTATTCTAGCTTGCTATATGGTAGATGTGTCAGAATATACCAGAAGAAGATTATTTGCAGCACATTAAACCTCAATAAGGCTCATAGCCATTTCACTTCTGTCTGTGAAAATTGTGAGATGAAAATGTATCCATTTGTCCAACAGTTTTTTGGTCAACAAATGCTGAAAATTTCCAATAAACATAATATTTAAAAAATATATATATATGTTTTAAGGTTCTGGCTTTGACGAGGCATTTCACAGGGAAATGTCTACTGATTCAGCTCTAGAAAAGCCTCAGTGTGTACTGGCCCTGCCTCAGTGTGTACTGGCCCTGTCTCAGTGTGTACTGATCTGGCCCTGTCTCAGTGTGTACTGGCCCTGTCTCAGTGTGTACTGGCCCTGTCTCAGTGTGTACTGGCCCTGTCTCAGTGTGTACTGGCCCTGTCTCAGTGTGTACTGGCCCTGTCTCAGTGTGTACTGGCCCTGTCTCAGTGTGTACTGGCCCTGTCTCAGTGTGTACTGGCCCTGTCTCAGTGTGTACTGGCCCTGTCTCAGTGTGTACTGGCCCTGTCTCAGTGTGTACTGGCCCTGTCTCAGTGTGTACTGGCCCTGTCTCAGTGTGTACTGGTCCTGTCTCAGTGTGTACTGGCCCTGTCTCAGTGTGTACTGGCCCTGTCTCAGTGTGTACTGGCCCTGTCTCAGTGTGTACTGGCCCTGTCTCAGTGTGTACTGGCCCTGTCTCAGTGTGTACTGGCCCTGTCTCAGTGTGTACTGGCCCTGTCTCAGTGTGTACTGGTCCTGTCTCAGTGTGTACTGGCCCTGTCTCAGTGTGTACTGGCCCTGTCTCAGTGTGTACTGGTCCTGTCTCAGTGTGTACTGGCCCTGTCTCAGTGTGTACTGGTCCTGTCTCAGTGTGTACTGGCCCTGTCTCAGTGTGTACTGGCCCTGTCTCAGTGTGTACTGGCCTGGCCCTGCCTCAGTGTGTACTGGCCCTGCCTCAGTGTGTACTGACCTGGCCCTGCCTCAGTGTGTACTGGCCCTGCCTCAGTGTGTACTGGCCCTGTCTCAGTGTGTACTGGCCCTGTCTCAGTGTGTACTGGCCCTGTCTCAGTGTGTACTGACCTGGCCCTGCCTCAGTGTGTACTGACCCTGTCTCAGTGTGTACTGGCCCTGTCTCAGTGTGTACTGGCCCTGTCTCAGTGTGTACTGATCTGGCCCTGTCTCAGTGTGTACTGATCTGGCCCTGTCTCAGTGTGTACTGGCCCTGCCTCAGTGTGTACTGGCCCTGTCTCAGTGTGTACTGGCCCTGTCTCAGTGTGTACTGGCCCTGTCTCAGTGTGTACTGGCCCTGCCTCAGTGTGTACTGGCCCTGTCTCAGTGTGTACTGGCCCTGTCTCAGTGTGTACTGGCCCTGTCTCAGTGTGTACTGGCCCTGTCTCAGTGTGTACTGGCCCTGTCTCAGTGTGTACTGGCCCTGTCTCAGTGTGTACTGGCCCTGCCTCAGTGTGTACTGGCCCTGTCTCAGTGTGTACTGGCCCTGTCTCAGTGTGTACTGGCCCTGTCTCAGTGTGTACTGGCCCTGTCTCAGTGTGTACTGGCCCTGTCTCAGTGTGTACTGGCCCTGTCTCAGTGTGTACTGGCCCTGTCTCAGTGTGTACTGGCCCTGCCTCAGTGTGTACTGGCCTGGCCCTGCCTCAGTGTGTACTGACCTGGCCCTGTCTCAGTGTGTACTGGCCCTGCCTCAGTGTGTACTGGCCTGGCCCTGCCTCAGTGTGTACTGGCCCTGCCTCAGTGTGTACTGGCCCTGTCTCAGTGTGTACTGGCCTGGCCCTGTCTCAGTGTGTACTGGCCCTGTCTCAGTGTGTACTGGCCCTGTCTCAGTGTGTACTGGCCCTGTCTCAGTGTGTACTGGCCTGGCCCTGTCTCAGTGTGTACTGGCCTGGCCCTATTGCCTATATAGTGCACTGGTCCTAATCAAAAGGGGCTCCCGAGTGGCGCAGTGGTTTAAGGCACTGAATCTCAGTGCAAGAATTGTCACTACAGTCCCTGGTTCAAATCCAGGATGTATCACATCCGGCTGTAACTTGAAGTCCCATAGGGGCGGCGCACAATTGGCCCCCGGCGTTCTTTTGGGTTTCACCCGAGGTAGGCTGTCGTTGTAAATAAGAATGTGTTCTCAACTGACTTGTCTAATTACATAAAGTGGTAGTGCGCTACATAGGGAACCAGGTGCCATTTGGGATACAGTCTGTGTGTCACAGAGCACGAGTGTTAGTATGAAGAGTCCCTCTCTTCTCTGTCTCTTCTTTTTTTTTTTTTTTGTCCCCAGGGGCTGGATCCTTAATTGGGAATGAAAGCCAGAGAGGTTGGGCTGCTGGCACTGGAACTGCACGCTCCCTCACTACAGAGAACCACAGTGTTTACGTCCCAAATGGAACCCTATTCCCTATATAGTGCACTACTTTAGACCAGAGCCCCATGGAACCCTATTCCCTATATATAGTGCACTACTTTAGACCAGAGCCCTATGGAACCCTATTCCCTATATAGTGCACTACTTTAGACCAGAGCCCTATGGAACCCTATTCCCTACATAGTGCACTACTCTAGACCAAGTGGTACCACTAGACGCTACCACGCGGTGCACTTGATGCTACCACTCGACGCTACCACTCGGCGCTACCACTCGGCGCTACCACTCGGCGCTACCACTCGGCGCTACCACTCGGCGCTACCACTCGGCGCTACCACTAGGCGCTACCACTCGACGCTACCACTCGACGCTACCACTCGGCGCTACCACTCGACGCTACCACTCGACGCTACCACTCGACGCTACCACTCGGCGCTACCACTCGGCGCTACCACTCGACGCTACCACTCGGCGCTACCACTCGATGCTACCACTCGGCGCTACCACTCGACGCTACCACTCGGCGCTACCACTCGGCGCTACCACTCGACGCTACCACTCGACGCTACCACTCGACGCTACCACTCGACGCTACCACTCGGCGCTACCACTCGGCGCTACCACTCGGCGCTACCACTCGGCGCTACCACTCGACGCTACCACTCGACGCTACCACTCGGCGCTACCACTAGGCGCTACCACTCGACGCTACCACTCGACGCTACCACTCGGCGCTACCACTCGACGCTACCACTCGACGCTACCACTCGGTGCTACCACTCGACGCTACTACTCGGCGCTACCACTCGGTGCTACCACTTCAAGTCAGGATAGCCAGTGGGATACGTCAAGGGCAATGTAATTTCTAACACAGTTTTACCCCATGAACAAGGCAGTTTAACCCACTGTTCCCCAGTAGGCCGTCATTGAAAATAAGAATGTGTTATTAACTGACTCGCCTAGTTAAATAAAGGTTAAATAAAGGTTAAATAAAATTAACAAATAAACAGTAACATAAAGGTGACAGCGTTATATAAGTTATTTCCTTTTTCTTTTGTTGTTACATTTTAGGGGGGGAAGCCGAATCTACTAATTTGAAGATATTTTTGTATATATATAGTGTATTATTTTAGCCTGGCATCCCTTGGTATGCATCAATACACACCACTGTTTAGGCTAAATGTCATTACACTGTTGATGTTTTAATAGATGACCCTTTTCCATTCAAATGGCAGGTGTCAGTTCAGATACCGGACTTATTTTGGAGTAGACGAACGTGTTGCTAGGTAATCTATTTAACCTCATTTTTCTGAAGGGATTTGTTTGACAATAAGATTTTTTTTTAAACATTATGGCTCTTTGTGTTCAAGACACATTAAAAGGTGATACATGTTTACAGTTAAATGACATGTCTTTACTATAAATCACATAAAACATGTGTGTATATACATCCCCCTTGATATAACAGTAAAATGTACAGCTGTATGCTAATACATGTAGATACAGTGCATTCAGGAAGTAGTCACACTCCTTGACATTTTCCATTATTTGTTGTGTTACAGCCTGAATTTAAAATTGATTCAATTTAGATTTTTTTTGTTTTGTTTTGTTACTGGCCTAAACACAATATCCCAACAATGTCAAAGTGGAATTATGTTTTCTCAACATTTTTACAAATTATTATTTTTTTAAATTTAAAGCTGAAATGTCTTGAGTCAATAAGTATTCAACCCCTTTGTTATGGCAATGCCTAAATAAGTTCAGGAGTAAAAATGTGCTGAACAAGTCACATAATAATGGCTGTGATAGGAGAAAACTGAGGATGGATCAACAACATTGTAGTTACTCCACAATACTAACCTAATTGACAGAGTGAAAAGAAGGAAGCCTGTTCAGAATTCAAATATTCTAAAACATGCATCCTGTTTGCAACAAGGCACTAAAGTAATACTGCAAAAAATGTGGCAAAGCAATTCATGTTTTGTCCTGAATACTAAGTGTTGTGTTTGGGGCAAATCCAATACAACACATCACTGAGTACCACTCTCCATATTTCCAAGCATAGTGGTGGCTGCATCATGTTATGGGTATGCTTGTAATCCTTAAGAACTGAGGAGTTTTTAGGATAAAAGCTCAGCACAGGCTAAATCCTAGAGCAAAACCTGGTTCAGTCTGTGCCCCACCTTGTCCACCCCATTCAACATGTTATGCCCCCCCCCTCCCTAAACTGGGTCTGTACCCCACCTTGTCCACCCCATTCAACATGTTATGCCCCCTCCCTCCCTAAACTGGGCCCGTGCCCCACCTTGTCCACCCCATTCAAAATGTTCTGGACACGCCATTAAAAGTGAGGGGAGAAAACCTAGCCTGGAACCAGAACTGTGTTCTGTGAAGTGTTTTATTTCACTTGCAAATCTGAAGTGAAACAGAACAATTCATTTGGACCCCCCAAGGCTAGAAAAAGCCTTGAGGGTGTTTGTGAGGTACCAAACGGAAGCTTTCCATGCCTATCACGTTCCAATAGTGATTATACGGCTATTCATATTCGCTGTAGTCAATATATCCCCCGGATCACAAATGACTTGTTTTGAAACAAAGTTGCTGCAGCAGTGATTATAACAATATTGATATGCACATCGCTGTACTCAATTTATCCCTGTGTCACTAATGACTTGTTATGATGGGGACAAAAAATGATAGAGCGATGACTCAAAAAAAAGATTAGTTGGGTTTTTGTAATACATTTTCTTTTAAATAAATAGGAGAGTGAAAGAGAGAGAGAAAGAGAGATATGGAGAAAGAAAGAGAAACAAAGAGAGAAACAAAGAGAAAGAGAGAGAGAAACAAAGAGAGAGAGAGAGAGAGCAAAAGAGAGAGAGTTAGAAAGAGAGAGAGAGAGAGAGAGAACAAGAGAGAACAAGAGAGAACAAGAGAGAGATAGAGAGAGACAGAGAGAGACAGAGAGAGACAGAGACAGAGAGAGAGAGAGAACAGGAGAGAGAGAGAGAGAACAAGAGAGAGAGATAGAGAGAGAGACAGAGAAAGAAAGAGAGAGACAGAGAAAGAAAGAGAGAGAGAGAGACAGAGAAAGACAGAGAGAGAGAACAAGAGGGAGAGAGATAGAGAGAGAGACAGAGAGAGAGCGAGAGAGAGAGAGAGAGAGACATGGTAACACCCAATATGCACCCTATTCCCTATATAGTGCATTACTTTTGACCAGGGCCCATAGGCAATAGGGTCCCATTTACCCAGAGATCAATGTTTTGACCAGGGCCCATAGGCAATAGGGTCCCATTTACCCAGAGATCAATGTTTTGACCAGGGCCCATAGGCAATAGGGTCCCATTTACCCAGAGATCAATGTTTTGACCAGGGCCCATAGGCAATAGGGTCCCATTTACCCAGAGATCAATGTTTTGACCAGGGCCCATAGGCAATAGGGTCCCATTTACCCAGAGATCAATGTTTTGACCAGTGCCCATAGGCAATAGGGTCCCATTTACCCAGAGATCAATGCGTTCTCATTTCCTTCCAACACCCAAACTGTTGCTTTTACATTTGTTTGTAATCAGACTGCTGAGCAGCGATTCAAATCACTGACGGGTAGAGTACTATTAGGAGACGAGGCACATTAGAGATGGATTGATTTGAAACCGAGCAACATCGTATTATGGGATGGATAGATCTGGGATGGGCCCGGTCGGGCAGGGCTGATGAAAGATTGTTTTTGTCTGTAATCGCCTCACAGTGTTCAAGGGTTGTGTTGTATGTACTGTGGCGTATGAGTCTTGAATACTGAGTGTCTCAACAACACCCATTTTTCTCTAGTGGTTTTAGGGCTGAACAGCTGCCATCTGAAAATTAAATACAAATACAACTCCAAACATTAATTTTACTTGAAAAAACTTAAAAAATGTTTTTATGTTTGAGAAATACTCCTCAATGTCTTGGCCATATTAGGCCTTCTTTGCAGCCTTGTAAAAAAACAGCGTTCTGATTGTGACTACACAGCGCCGGATAGCACACCTTTCTCAACATGAAAGCCTTTTCCACGCAGGGAGAGATGTACGTCCGTCCGTCCGTCCGTCCGTCCGTCCGTCCGTCTGTCTGTCTGTCTGTCTGTCTGACACATGCCTGTCTGTCTGTCTGTCTGTCTGTCTGTCTGTCTGTCTGTCTGGCAGACACATTATAGACCAACTTCTGATGACTGACGCCCTTTTTGTCTCAGATAATTTTCCTGTAATTCAAAATGAGCCTAATGAGTGGCTGTAAATGAGCGGTCCTCTTTCTCTCCAAGCCTTCTGGCGGCAAACTCAATCCCCCGATTGACTTGATGTAGTTACACACTTCAAATATGGACAGTCCAGGCTGTGAACGGAGGCTAATGTTGAGTGTAGGGGAGGCAGGTAGCCGAGTGGTTAGAGTGTAGAGGTGGCAGGTAGCCTAGTGGTTAGAGTGTAGAGGCGGCAGGTAGCCTAGTGGTTAGAGCGTAGAGGCGGCAGGTAGCCTAGTGGTTAGAGCGTAGAGGCGGCAGGTAGCCTAGTGGTTAGAGCGTAGGGGCGGCAGGTAGCCTAGTGGTTAGAGCGTAGAGGCGGCAGGTAGCCTAGTGGTTAGAGTGTAGAGGCGGCAGGTAGCCTAGTGGTTAGAGCGTAGAGGCGGCAGGTAGCCTAGTGGTTAGAGCGTAGAGGCGGCAGGTAGCCTAGTGGTTAGAGCGTAGAGGCGGCAGGTAGCCTAGTGGTTAGAGCGTAGAGGCGGCAGGTAGCCTAGTGGTTAGAGCGTAGAGGCGGCAGGTAGCCTAGTGGTTAGAGCGTAGAGGCGGCAGGTAGCCTAGTGGTTAGAGCGTAGAGGCGGCAGGTAGCCTAGTGGTTAGAGCGTAGAGGCGGCAGGTAGCCTAGTGGTTAGAGCGTAGAGGCGGCAGGTAGCCTAGTGGTTAGAGCGTAGAGGCGGCAGGTAGCCTAGTGGTTAGAGCGTAGAGGCGGCAGGTAGCCTAGTGGTTAGAGTGTAGAGGCGGCAGGTAGCCTAGTGGTTAGAGTGTAGAGGCGGCAGGTAGCCTAGTGGTTAGAGCATTGGGCCAGTAACCCGAAAGGTCGCTGGATCGAATCCCCGAGCTGACAAGGTAAAAATCTGTTGTTCTGCCTCTGAACAAGGCAGTTAACCCACTGTTCCCCCGGTAACACGTCATTGTAAATAAGAATTTGTTCTTAACTGACTTGCCCGTAACGCTGTAGCAAGCCGTGATGATACTTGTTGGTATGAGGTCAGTTGGTTTGCAGAGCCTTTACCAAACCACAGCCCACTAGGTAGGGTTCTGCATTGTATAGCCTACAACAGCGGCTTCCAGCTGCCCCCTGGTGGTCATTATACATGTTAAATATTTATTACAATTCTCCTGCTCCAGGATTATTTTCCTCCTGTGACGAAATGGGTCATATTAAGATCCGACATCAGTACATATGTCAAACCTCTCTCCTTCACCATTTCAAACCTCTCTCCTGTCCATATGAGTTAGATTGGTCTGTCTATATGAGTTAGATTGGTCTGTCTGTATGAGTTAGATTGGTCTGTCTATATGAGTTAGATTGGTCTGTCCATATGAGTTAGATTGGTCTGTCTATATGAGTTAGATTGGTCTGTCCATATGAGTTAGATTGGTCTGTCTATATGAGTTAGATTGGTCTGTCCATATGAGTTAGATTGGTCTGTCTATATGAGTTAGATTGGTCTGTCCATATGAGTTAGATTGGTCTGTCTATATGAGTTAGATTGGTCTGTCTATATGAGTTAGATTGGTCTGTCTGTATGAGTTAGATTGGTCTGTCTGTATGAGTTAGATTGGTCTGTCCATATGAGTTAGATTGGTCTGTCTATATGAGTTAGATTGGTCTGTCCATATGAGTTAGATTGGTCTGTCCATATGAGTTAGATTGGTCTGTCTATATGAGTTAGATTGGTCTGTCTGTATGAGTTAGATTGGTCTGTCCATATGAGTTAGATTGGTCTGTCTATATGAGTTAGATTGGTCTGTCCATATGAGTTAGATTGGTCTGTCCATATGAGTTAGATTGGTCTGTCTATATGAGTTAGATTGGTCTGTCCATATGAGTTAGATTGGTCTGTCCATATGAGTTAGATTGGTCTGTCCATATGAGTTAGATTGGTCTGTCTATATGAGTTAGATTGGTCTGTCTATATGAGTTAGATTGGTCTGTCTGTATGAGTTAGATTGGTCTGTCCATATGAGTTAGATTGGTCTGTCTATATGAGTTAGATTGGTCTGTCTATATGAGTTAGATTGGTCTGTCTATATGAGTTAGATTGGTCTGTCTGTATGAGTTAGATTGGTCTGTCCATATGAGTTAGATTGGTCTGTCTGTATGAGTTAGATTGGTCTGTCCATATGAGTTAGATTGGTCTGTCTATATGAGTTAGATTGGTCTGTCTATATGAGTTAGATTGGTCTGTCTGTATGAGTTAGATTGGTCTGTCCATATGAGTTAGATTGGTCTGTCTGTATGAGTTAGATTGGTCTGTCCATATGAGTTAGATTGGTCTGTCTATATGAGTTAGATTGGTCTGTCCATATGAGTTAGATTGGTCTGTCCATATGAGTTAGATTGGTCTGTCTGTATGAGTTAGATTGGTCTGTCTATATGAGTTAGATTGGTCTGTCTGTATGAGTTAGATTGGTCTGTCTATATGAGTTAGATTGGTCTGTCTGTATGAGTTAGATTGGTCTGTCCATATGAGTTAGATTGGTCTGTCCATATGAGTTAGATTGGTCTGTCCATATGAGTTAGATTGGTCTGTCCATATGAGTTAGATTGGTCTGTCTATATGAGTTATATTGGTCTGTCTATATGAGTTAGATTGGTCTGTCCATATGAGTTAGATTGGTCTGTCTATATGAGTTAGATTGGTCTGTCCATGTGAGTTAGATTGGTCTGTCTATATGAGTTAGATTGGTCTGTCTATATGAGTTAGATTGGTCTGTCTATATGAGTTAGATTGGTCTGTCCATATGAGTTAGATTGGTCTGTCTATATGAGTTAGATTGGTCTGTCTATATGAGTTAGATTGGTCTGTCCATATGAGTTAGATTGGTCTGTCCATATGAGTTAGATTGGTCTGTCTATATGAGTTAGATTGGTCTGTCCATATGAGTTAGATTGGTCTGTCTATATGAGTTAGATTGGTCTGTCTATATGAGTTAGATTGGTCTGTCTATATGAGTTAGATTGGTCTGTCCATATGAGTTAGATTGGTCTGTCCACATGAGTTAGATTGGTCTGTCTATATGAGTTAGATTGGTCTGTCCACATGAGTTAGATTGGTCTGTCCATATGAGTTAGATTGGTCTGTCCATATGAGTTAGATTGGTCTGTCCATATGAGTTAGATTGGTCTGTCCACATGAGTTAGATTGGTCTGTCCATATGAGTTAGATTGGTCTGTCTATATGAGTTAGATTGGTCTGTCCATATGAGTTAGATTGGTCTGTCTATATGAGTTAGATTGGTCTGTCCATATGAGTTAGATTGGTCTGTCCATATGAGTTAGATTGGTCTGTCTATATGAGTTAGATTGGTCTGTCCATATGAGTTAGATTGGTCTGTCTATATGAGTTAGATTGGTCTGTCTATATGAGTTAGATTGGTCTGTCTATATGAGTTAGATTGGTCTGTCCATATGAGTTAGATTGGTCTGTCTATATGAGTTAGATTGGTCTGTCTATATGAGTTAGATTGGTCTGTCTATATGAGTTAGATTGGTCTGTCCATATGAGTTAGATTGGTCTGTCTATATGAGTTAGATTGGTCTGTCTATATGAGTTAGATTGGTCTGTCCATATGAGTTAGATTGGTCTGTCTATATGAGTTAGATTGGTCTGTCCATATGAGTTAGATTGGTCTGTCCATATGAGTTAGATTGGTCTGTCTATATGAGTTAGATTGGTCTGTCTATATGAGTTAGATTGGTCTGTCTATATGAGTTAGATTGGTCTGTCCATATGAGTTAGATTGGTCTGTCTATATGAGTTAGATTGGTCTGTCCATATGAGTTAGATTGGTCTGTCCATATGAGTTAGATTGGTCTGTCTATATGAGTTAGATTGGTCTGTCTATATGAGTTAGATTGGTCTGTCCATATGAGTTAGATTGGTCTGTCTATATGAGTTAGATTGGTCTGTCTATATGAGTTAGATTGGTCTGTCTATATGAGTTAGATTGGTCTGTCCATATGAGTTAGATTGGTCTGTCTATATGAGTTAGATTGGTCTGTCTATATGAGTTAGATTGGTCTGTCCATATGAGTTAGATTGGTCTGTCCATATGAGTTAGATTGGTCTGTCCATATGAGTTAGATTGGTCTGTCTATATGAGTTAGATTGGTCTGTCTATATGAGTTAGATTGGTCTGTCTATATGAGTTAGATTGGTCTGTCCATATGAGTTAGATTGGTCTGTCTATATGAGTTAGATTGGTCTGTCTATATGAGTTAGATTGGTCTGTCTATATGAGTTTGATTGGTCTGTCCATATGAGTTAGATTGGTCTGTCTATATGAGTTAGATTGGTCTGTCTATATGAGTTAGATTGGTCTGTCTGTATGAGTTAGATTGGTCTGTCCATATGAGTTAGATTGGTCTGTCCATATGAGTTAGATTGGTCTGTCCATATGAGTTAGATTGGTCTGTCCATATGAGTTAGATTGGTCTGTCTATATGAGTTATATTGGTCTGTCCATATGAGTTAGATTGGTCTGTCTATATGAGTTAGATTGGTCTGTCTATATGAGTTAGATTGGTCTGTCTATATGAGTTAGATTGGTCTGTCCATATGAGTTAGATTGGTCTGTCTATATGAGTTAGATTGGTCTGTCTATATGAGTTAGATTGGTCTGTCTGTATGAGTTAGATTGGTCTGTCCATATGAGTTAGATTGGTCTGTCCATATGAGTTAGATTGGTCTGTCCATATGAGTTAGATTGGTCTGTCCATATGAGTTAGATTGGTCTGTCTATATGAGTTATATTGGTCTGTCTATATGAGTTAGATTGGTCTGTCCATATGAGTTAGATTGGTCTGTCTATATGAGTTAGATTGGTCTGTCCATGTGAGTTAGATTGGTCTGTCTATATGAGTTAGATTGGTCTGTCTATATGAGTTAGATTGGTCTGTCTATATGAGTTAGATTGGTCTGTCCATATGAGTTAGATTGGTCTGTCTATATGAGTTAGATTGGTCTGTCTATATGAGTTAGATTGGTCTGTCCATATGAGTTAGATTGGTCTGTCCATATGAGTTAGATTGGTCTGTCTATATGAGTTAGATTGGTCTGTCCATATGAGTTAGATTGGTCTGTCTATATGAGTTAGATTGGTCTGTCTATATGAGTTAGATTGGTCTGTCTATATGAGTTAGATTGGTCTGTCCATATGAGTTAGATTGGTCTGTCCACATGAGTTAGATTGGTCTGTCTATATGAGTTAGATTGGTCTGTCCACATGAGTTAGATTGGTCTGTCCATATGAGTTAGATTGGTCTGTCCATATGAGTTAGATTGGTCTGTCCATATGAGTTAGATTGGTCTGTTCACATGAGTTAGATTGGTCTGTCCATATGAGTTAGATTGGTCTGTCTATATGAGTTAGATTGGTCTGTCCATATGAGTTAGATTGGTCTGTCTATATGAGTTAGATTGGTCTGTCCATATGAGTTAGATTGGTCTGTCCATATGAGTTAGATTGGTCTGTCTATATGAGTTAGATTGGTCTGTCCATATGAGTTAGATTGGTCTGTCTATATGAGTTAGATTGGTCTGTCTATATGAGTTAGATTGGTCTGTCTATATGAGTTAGATTGGTCTGTCCATATGAGTTAGATTGGTCTGTCTATATGAGTTAGATTGGTCTGTCTATATGAGTTAGATTGGTCTGTCTATATGAGTTAGATTGGTCTGTCCATATGAGTTAGATTGGTCTGTCTATATGAGTTAGATTGGTCTGTCTATATGAGTTAGATTGGTCTGTCCATATGAGTTAGATTGGTCTGTCTATATGAGTTAGATTGGTCTGTCCATATGAGTTAGATTGGTCTGTCCATATGAGTTAGATTGGTCTGTCTATATGAGTTAGATTGGTCTGTCTATATGAGTTAGATTGGTCTGTCTATATGAGTTAGATTGGTCTGTCCATATGAGTTAGATTGGTCTGTCTATATGAGTTAGATTGGTCTGTCCATATGAGTTAGATTGGTCTGTCCATATGAGTTAGATTGGTCTGTCTATATGAGTTAGATTGGTCTGTCTATATGAGTTAGATTGGTCTGTCCATATGAGTTAGATTGGTCTGTCTATATGAGTTAGATTGGTCTGTCTATATGAGTTAGATTGGTCTGTCTATATGAGTTAGATTGGTCTGTCCATATGAGTTAGATTGGTCTGTCTATATGAGTTAGATTGGTCTGTCTATATGAGTTAGATTGGTCTGTCCATATGAGTTAGATTGGTCTGTCCATATGAGTTAGATTGGTCTGTCCATATGAGTTAGATTGGTCTGTCTATATGAGTTAGATTGGTCTGTCTATATGAGTTAGATTGGTCTGTCTATATGAGTTAGATTGGTCTGTCCATATGAGTTAGATTGGTCTGTCTATATGAGTTAGATTGGTCTGTCTATATGAGTTAGATTGGTCTGTCTATATGAGTTAGATTGGTCTGTCCATATGAGTTAGATTGGTCTGTCTATATGAGTTAGATTGGTCTGTCTATATGAGTTAGATTGGTCTGTCCATATGAGTTAGATTGGTCTGTCTATATGAGTTAGATTGGTCTGTCCATATGAGTTAGATTGGTCTGTCCATATGAGTTAGATTGGTCTGTCTATATGAGTTAGATTGGTCTGTCTATATGAGTTAGATTGGTCTGTCTATATGAGTTAGATTGGTCTGTCCATATGAGTTAGATTGGTCTGTCTATATGAGTTAGATTGGTCTGTCCATATGAGTTAGATTGGTCTGTCCATATGAGTTAGATTGGTCTGTCTATATGAGTTAGATTGGTCTGTCTATATGAGTTAGATTGGTCTGTCCATATGAGTTAGATTGGTCTGTCTATATGAGTTAGATTGGTCTGTCTATATGAGTTAGATTGGTCTGTCTATATGAGTTAGATTGGTCTGTCCATATGAGTTAGATTGGTCTGTCTATATGAGTTAGATTGGTCTGTCTATATGAGTTAGATTGGTCTGTCCATATGAGTTAGATTGGTCTGTCCATATGAGTTAGATTGGTCTGTCCATATGAGTTAGATTGGTCTGCCTATATGAGTTAGATTGGTCTGTCCATATGAGTTAGATTGGTCTGTCTATATGAGTTAGATTGGTCTGTCTATATGAGTTATATTGGTCTGTCCATATGAGTTAGATTGGTCTGTCTATATGAGTTAGATTGGTCTGTCCATATGAGTTAGATTGGTCTGTCCATATGAGTTAGATTGGTCTGTCCATATGAGTTAGATTGGTCTGTCCATATGAGTTAGATTGGTCTGTCTATATGAGTTAGATTGGTCTGTCTATATGAGTTAGATTGGTCTGTCTATATGAGTTAGATTGGTCTGTCTATATGAGTTAGATTGGTCTGTCTATATGAGTTAGATTGGTCTGTCTATATGAGTTAGATTGGTCTGTCTATATGAGTTAGATTGGTCTGTCTATATGAGTTATATTGGTCTGTCCACATGAGTTAGATTGGTCTGTCTATATGAGTTAGATTGGTCTGTCCATATGAGTTATATTGGTCTGTCCATATGAGTTAGATTGGTCTGTCCATATGAGTTAGATTGGTCTGTCCATATGAGTTAGATTGGTCTGTCCATATGAGTTAGATTGGTCTGTCTATATGAGTTAGATTGGTCTGTCTATATGAGTTAGATTGGTCTGTCCATATGAGTTAGATTGGTCTGTCCATATGAGTTAGATTGGTCTGTCCATATGAGTTAGATTGGTCTGTCCATATGAGTTAGATTGGTCTGTCCATATGAGTTAGATTGGTCTGTCCATATGAGTTAGATTGGTCTGTCCATATGAGTTAGATTGGTCTGTCTATATGAGTTAGATTGGTCTGTCTATATGAGTTAGATTGGTCTGTCTATATGAGTTAGATTGGTCTGTCTATATGAGTTAGATTGGTCTGTCCATGTGAGTTAGATTGGTCTGTCTATATGAGTTAGATTGGTCTGTCTATATGAGTTAGATTGGTCTGTCTATATGAGTTAGATTGGTCTGTCCATATGAGTTAGATTGGTCTGTCTATATGAGTTAGATTGGTCTGTCTATATGAGTTAGATTGGTCTGTCCATATGAGTTAGATTGGTCTGTCTATATGAGTTAGATTGGTCTGTCTATATGAGTTAGATTGGTCTGTCTATATGAGTTAGATTGGTCTGTCTATATGAGTTAGATTGGTCTGTCTATATGAGTTATATTGGTCTGTCCACATGAGTTAGATTGGTCTGTCTATATGAGTTAGATTGGTCTGTCCATATGAGTTATATTGGTCTGTCCATATGAGTTAGATTGGTCTGTCCATATGAGTTAGATTGGTCTGTCCATATGAGTTAGATTGGTCTGTCCATATGAGTTAGATTGGTCTGTCTATATGAGTTAGATTGGTCTGTCTATATGAGTTAGATTGGTCTGTCCATATGAGTTAGATTGGTCTGTCCATATGAGTTAGATTGGTCTGTCCATATGAGTTAGATTGGTCTGTCCATATGAGTTAGATTGGTCTGTCCATATGAGTTAGATTGGTCTGTCCATATGAGTTAGATTGGTCTGTCCATATGAGTTAGATTGGTCTGTCTATATGAGTTAGATTGGTCTGTCTATATGAGTTAGATTGGTCTGTCTATATGAGTTAGATTGGTCTGTCTATATGAGTTAGATTGGTCTGTCCATGTGAGTTAGATTGGTCTGTCTATATGAGTTAGATTGGTCTGTCTATATGAGTTAGATTGGTCTGTCTATATGAGTTAGATTGGTCTGTCCATATGAGTTAGATTGGTCTGTCTATATGAGTTAGATTGGTCTGTCTATATGAGTTAGATTGGTCTGTCCATATGAGTTAGATTGGTCTGTCCATATGAGTTAGATTGGTCTGTCTATATGAGTTAGATTGGTCTGTCCATATGAGTTAGATTGGTCTGTCTATATGAGTTAGATTGGTCTGTCTATATGAGTTAGATTGGTCTGTCTATATGAGTTAGATTGGTCTGTCCATATGAGTTAGATTGGTCTGTCCACATGAGTTAGATTGGTCTGTCTATATGAGTTAGATTGGTCTGTCCACATGAGTTAGATTGGTCTGTCCATATGAGTTAGATTGGTCTGTCCATATGAGTTAGATTGGTCTGTCCATATGAGTTAGATTGGTCTGTCCACATGAGTTAGATTGGTCTGTCCATATGAGTTAGATTGGTCTGTCTATATGAGTTAGATTGGTCTGTCCATATGAGTTAGATTGGTCTGTCTATATGAGTTAGATTGGTCTGTCCATATGAGTTAGATTGGTCTGTCCATATGAGTTAGATTGGTCTGTCTATATGAGTTAGATTGGTCTGTCCATATGAGTTAGATTGGTCTGTCTATATGAGTTAGATTGGTCTGTCTATATGAGTTAGATTGGTCTGTCTATATGAGTTAGATTGGTCTGTCCATATGAGTTAGATTGGTCTGTCTATATGAGTTAGATTGGTCTGTCTATATGAGTTAGATTGGTCTGTCTATATGAGTTAGATTGGTCTGTCCATATGAGTTAGATTGGTCTGTCTATATGAGTTAGATTGGTCTGTCTATATGAGTTAGATTGGTCTGTCCATATGAGTTAGATTGGTCTGTCTATATGAGTTAGATTGGTCTGTCCATATGAGTTAGATTGGTCTGTCTATATGAGTTAGATTGGTCTGTCCATATGAGTTAGATTGGTCTGTCCATATGAGTTAGTTTGGTCTGTCTATATGAGTTAGATTGGTCTGTCTGTATGAGTTAGATTGGTCTGTCCATATGAGTTAGATTGGTCTGTCTATATGAGTTAGATTGGTCTGTCCATATGAGTTAGATTGGTCTGTCTATATGAGTTAGATTGGTCTGTCTGTATGAGTTAGATTGGTCTGTCCATATGAGTTAGATTGGTCTGTCTGTATGAGTTAGATTGGTCTGTCCATATGAGTTAGATTGGTCTGTCTATATGAGTTAGATTGGTCTGTCTATATGAGTTAGATTGGTCTGTCTGTATGAGTTAGATTGGTCTGTCCATATGAGTTAGATTGGTCTGTCTATATGAGTTAGATTGGTCTGTCCATATGAGTTAGATTGGTCTGTCCATATGAGTTAGATTGGTCTGTCTGTATGAGTTAGATTGGTCTGTCTATATGAGTTAGATTGGTCTGTCTGTATGAGTTAGATTGGTCTGTCTATATGAGTTAGATTGGTCTGTCTGTATGAGTTAGATTGGTCTGTCCATATGAGTTAGATTGGTCTGTCCATATGAGTTAGATTGGTCTGTCCATATGAGTTAGATTGGTCTGTCCATATGAGTTAGATTGGTCTGTCTATATGAGTTATATTGGTCTGTCTATATGAGTTAGATTGGTCTGTCCATATGAGTTAGATTGGTCTGTCTATATGAGTTAGATTGGTCTGTCCATGTGAGTTAGATTGGTCTGTCTATATGAGTTAGATTGGTCTGTCTATATGAGTTAGATTGGTCTGTCTATATGAGTTAGATTGGTCTGTCCATATGAGTTAGATTGGTCTGTCTATATGAGTTAGATTGGTCTGTCTATATGAGTTAGATTGGTCTGTCCATATGAGTTAGATTGGTCTGTCCATATGAGTTAGATTGGTCTGTCTATATGAGTTAGATTGGTCTGTCCATATGAGTTAGATTGGTCTGTCTATATGAGTTAGATTGGTCTGTCTATATGAGTTAGATTGGTCTGTCTATATGAGTTAGATTGGTCTGTCCATATGAGTTAGATTGGTCTGTCCACATGAGTTAGATTGGTCTGTCTATATGAGTTAGATTGGTCTGTCCACATGAGTTAGATTGGTCTGTCCATATGAGTTAGATTGGTCTGTCCATATGAGTTAGATTGGTCTGTCCATATGAGTTAGATTGGTCTGTCCACATGAGTTAGATTGGTCTGTCCATATGAGTTAGATTGGTCTGTCTATATGAGTTAGATTGGTCTGTCCATATGAGTTAGATTGGTCTGTCTATATGAGTTAGATTGGTCTGTCCATATGAGTTAGATTGGTCTGTCCATATGAGTTAGATTGGTCTGTCCATATGAGTTAGATTGGTCTGTCCATATGAGTTAGATTGGTCTGTCTATATGAGTTAGATTGGTCTGTCTATATGAGTTAGATTGGTCTGTCTATATGAGTTAGATTGGTCTGTCCATATGAGTTAGATTGGTCTGTCTATATGAGTTAGATTGGTCTGTCTATATGAGTTAGATTGGTCTGTCTATATGAGTTAGATTGGTCTGTCCATATGAGTTAGATTGGTCTGTCTATATGAGTTAGATTGGTCTGTCTATATGAGTTAGATTGGTCTGTCCATATGAGTTAGATTGGTCTGTCTATATGAGTTAGATTGGTCTGTCCATATGAGTTAGATTGGTCTGTCCATATGAGTTAGATTGGTCTGTCTATATGAGTTAGATTGGTCTGTCTATATGAGTTAGATTGGTCTGTCTATATGAGTTAGATTGGTCTGTCCATATGAGTTAGATTGGTCTGTCTATATGAGTTAGATTGGTCTGTCCATATGAGTTAGATTGGTCTGTCCATATGAGTTAGATTGGTCTGTCTATATGAGTTAGATTGGTCTGTCTATATGAGTTAGATTGGTCTGTCCATATGAGTTAGATTGGTCTGTCTATATGAGTTAGATTGGTCTGTCTATATGAGTTAGATTGGTCTGTCTATATGAGTTAGATTGGTCTGTCCATATGAGTTAGATTGGTCTGTCTATATGAGTTAGATTGGTCTGTCTATATGAGTTAGATTGGTCTGTCCATATGAGTTAGATTGGTCTGTCCATATGAGTTAGATTGGTCTGTCCATATGAGTTAGATTGGTCTGTCCATATGAGTTAGATTGGTCTGTCTATATGAGTTAGATTGGTCTGTCTATATGAGTTATATTGGTCTGTCCATATGAGTTAGATTGGTCTGTCTATATGAGTTAGATTGGTCTGTCCATATGAGTTAGATTGGTCTGTCCATATGAGTTAGATTGGTCTGTCCATATGAGTTAGATTGGTCTGTCCATATGAGTTAGATTGGTCTGTCTATATGAGTTAGATTGGTCTGTCTATATGAGTTAGATTGGTCTGTCTATATGAGTTAGATTGGTCTGTCTATATGAGTTAGATTGGTCTGTCTATATGAGTTAGATTGGTCTGTCTATATGAGTTAGATTGGTCTGTCTATATGAGTTAGATTGGTCTGTCTATATGAGTTATATTGGTCTGTCCACATGAGTTAGATTGGTCTGTCTATATGAGTTAGATTGGTCTGTCCATATGAGTTATATTGGTCTGTCCATATGAGTTAGATTGGTCTGTCCATATGAGTTAGATTGGTCTGTCCATATGAGTTAGATTGCTCTGTCCATATGAGTTAGATTGGTCTGTCTATATGAGTTAGATTGGTCTGTCTATATGAGTTAGATCGGTCTGTCCATATGAGTTAGATTGGTCTGTCCATATGAGTTAGATTGGTCTGTCCATATGAGTTAGATTGGTCTGTCCATATGAGTTAGATTGGTCTGTCCATATGAGTTAGATTGGTCTGTCCATATGAGTTAGATTGGTCTGTCCATATGAGTTAGATTGGTCTGTCTATATGAGTTAGATTGGTCTGTCTATATGAGTTAGATTGGTCTGTCTATATGAGTTAGATTGGTCTGTCTATATGAGTTAGATTGGTCTGTCCATGTGAGTTAGATTGGTCTGTCTATATGAGTTAGATTGGTCTGTCTATATGAGTTAGATTGGTCTGTCTATATGAGTTAGATTGGTCTGTCCATATGAGTTAGATTGGTCTGTCTATATGAGTTAGATTGGTCTGTCCATATGAGTTAGATTGGTCTGTCCATATGAGTTAGATTGGTCTGTCTATATGAGTTAGATTGGTCTGTCTATATGAGCTAGATTGGTCTGTCTATATGAGTTAGATTGGTCTGTCTATATGAGTTAGATTGGTCTGTCTATATGAGTTATATTGGTCTGTCCACATGAGTTAGATTGGTCTGTCTATATGAGTTAGATTGGTCTGTCCATATGAGTTATATTGGTCTGTCCATATGAGTTAGATTGGTCTGTCCATATGAGTTAGATTGGTCTGTCCATATGAGTTAGATTGGTCTGTCCATATGAGTTAGATTGGTCTGTCTATATGAGTTAGATTGGTCTGTCTATATGAGTTAGATTGGTCTGTCCATATGAGTTAGATTGGTCTGTCCATATGAGTTAGATTGGTCTGTCCATATGAGTTAGATTGGTCTGTCCATATGAGTTAGATTGGTCTGTCCATATGAGTTAGATTGGTCTGTCCATATGAGTTAGATTGGTCTGTCCATATGAGTTAGATTGGTCTGTCTATATGAGTTAGATTGGTCTGTCTATATGAGTTAGATTGGTCTGTCTATATGAGTTAGATTGGTCTGTCTATATGAGTTAGATTGGTCTGTCCATGTGAGTTAGATTGGTCTGTCTATATGAGTTAGATTGGTCTGTCTATATGAGTTAGATTGGTCTGTCTATATGAGTTAGATTGGTCTGTCCATATGAGTTAGATTGGTCTGTCTATATGAGTTAGATTGGTCTGTCTATATGAGTTAGATTGGTCTGTCCATATGAGTTAGATTGGTCTGTCCATATGAGTTAGATTGGTCTGTCTATATGAGTTAGATTGGTCTGTCCATATGAGTTAGATTGGTCTGTCTATATGAGTTAGATTGGTCTGTCTATATGAGTTAGATTGGTCTGTCTATATGAGTTAGATTGGTCTGTCCATATGAGTTAGATTGGTCTGTCCACATGAGTTAGATTGGTCTGTCTATATGAGTTAGATTGGTCTGTCCACATGAGTTAGATTGGTCTGTCCATATGAGTTAGATTGGTCTGTCCATATGAGTTAGATTGGTCTGTCCATATGAGTTAGATTGGTCTGTCCACATGAGTTAGATTGGTCTGTCCATATGAGTTAGATTGGTCTGTCTATATGAGTTAGATTGGTCTGTCCATATGAGTTAGATTGGTCTGTCTATATGAGTTAGATTGGTCTGTCCATATGAGTTAGATTGGTCTGTCCATATGAGTTAGATTGGTCTGTCTATATGAGTTAGATTGGTCTGTCCATATGAGTTAGATTGGTCTGTCTATATGAGTTAGATTGGTCTGTCTATATGAGTTAGATTGGTCTGTCTATATGAGTTAGATTGGTCTGTCCATATGAGTTAGATTGGTCTGTCTATATGAGTTAGATTGGTCTGTCTATATGAGTTAGATTGGTCTGTCTATATGAGTTAGATTGGTCTGTCCATATGAGTTAGATTGGTCTGTCTATATGAGTTAGATTGGTCTGTCTATATGAGTTAGATTGGTCTGTCCATATGAGTTAGATTGGTCTGTCTATATGAGTTAGATTGGTCTGTCCATATGAGTTAAATTGGTCTGTCCATATGAGTTAGATTGGTCTGTCTATATGAGTTAGATTGGTCTGTCTATATGAGTTAGATTGGTCTGTCTATATGAGTTAGATTGGTCTGTCCATATGAGTTAGATTGGTCTGTCTATATGAGTTAGATTGGTCTGTCCATATGAGTTAGATTGGTCTGTCCATATGAGTTAGATTGGTCTGTCTATATGAGTTAGATTGGTCTGTCTATATGAGTTAGATTGGTCTGTCCATATGAGTTAGATTGGTCTGTCTATATGAGTTAGATTGGTCTGTCTATATGAGTTAGATTGGTCTGTCTATATGAGTTAGATTGGTCTGTCCATATGAGTTAGATTGGTCTGTCTATATGAGTTAGATTGGTCTGTCTATATGAGTTAGATTGGTCTGTCCATATGAGTTAGATTGGTCTGTCCATATGAGTTAGATTGGTCTGTCCATATGAGTTAGATTGGTCTGTCTATATGAGTTAGATTGGTCTGTCCATATGAGTTAGATTGGTCTGTCTATATGAGTTAGATTGGTCTGTCTATATGAGTTATATTGGTCTGTCCATATGAGTTAGATTGGTATGTCTATATGAGTTAGATTGGTCTGTCCATATGAGTTAGATTGGTCTGTCCATATGAGTTAGATTGGTCTGTCCATATGAGTTAGATTGGTCTGTCCATATGAGTTAGATTGGTCTGTCTATATGAGTTAGATTGGTCTGTCTATATGAGTTAGATTGGTCTGTCTATATGAGTTAGATTGGTCTGTCTATATGAGTTAGATTGGTCTGTCTATATGAGTTAGATTGGTCTGTCTATATGAGTTAGATTGGTCTGTCTATATGAGTTAGATTGGTCTGTCTATATGAGTTAGATTGGTCTGTCCATATGAGTTATATTGGTCTGTCCACATGAGTTAGATTGGTCTGTCTATATGAGTTAGATTGGTCTGTCCATATGAGTTATATTGGTCTGTCCATATGAGTTAGATTGGTCTGTCCATATGAGTTAGATTGGTCTGTCCATATGAGTTAGATTGGTCTGTCCATATGAGTTAGATTGGTCTGTCTATATGAGTTAGATTGGTCTGTCTATATGAGTTAGATTGGTCTGTCCATATGAGTTAGATTGGTCTGTCCATATGAGTTAGATTGGTCTGTCCATATGAGTTAGATTGGTCTGTCCATATGAGTTAGATTGGTCTGTCCATATGAGTTAGATTGGTCTGTCCATATGAGTTAGATTGGTCTGTCCATATGAGTTAGATTGGTCTGTCTATATGAGTTAGATTGGTCTGTCTATATGAGTTAGATTGGTCTGTCTATATGAGTTAGATTGGTCTGTCTATATGAGTTAGATTGGTCTGTCTATATGAGTTAGATTGGTCTGTCCATGTGAGTTAGATTGGTCTGTCTATATGAGTTAGATTGGTCTGTCTATATGAGTTAGATTGGTCTGTCTATATGAGTTAGATTGGTCTGTCCATATGAGTTAGATTGGTCTGTCTATATGAGTTAGATTGGTCTGTCTATATGAGTTAGATTGGTCTGTCCATATGAGTTAGATTGGTCTGTCTATATGAGTTAGATTGGTCTGTCTATATGAGCTAGATTGGTCTGTCTATATGAGTTAGATTGGTCTGTCTATATGAGTTAGATTGGTCTGTCTATATGAGTTATATTGGTCTGTCCACATGAGTTAGATTGGTCTGTCTATATGAGTTAGATTGGTCTGTCCATATGAGTTATATTGGTCTGTCCATATGAGTTAGATTGGTCTGTCCATATGAGTTAGATTGGTCTGTCCATATGAGTTAGATTGGTCTGTCTATATGAGTTAGATTGGTCTGTCTATATGAGTTAGATTGGTCTATCCATATGAGTTAGATTGGTCTGTCCATATGAGTTAGATTGGTCTGTCCATATGAGTTAGATTGGTCTGTCCATATGAGTTAGATTGGTCTGTCCATATGAGTTAGATTGGTCTGTCCATATGAGTTAGATTGGTCTGTCCATATGAGTTAGATTGGTCTGTCTATATGAGTTAGATTGGTCTGTCTATATGAGTTAGATTGGTCTGTCTATATGAGTTAGATTGGTCTGTCTATATGAGTTAGATTGGTCTGTCCATGTGAGTTAGATTGGTCTGTCTATATGAGTTAGATTGGTCTGTCTATATGAGTTAGATTGGTCTGTCTATATGAGTTAGATTGGTCTGTCCATATGAGTTAGATTGGTCTGTCTATATGAGTTAGATTGGTCTGTCTATATGAGTTAGATTGGTCTGTCCATATGAGTTAGATTGGTCTGTCCATATGAGTTAGATTGGTCTGTCTATATGAGTTAGATTGGTCTGTCCATATGAGTTAGATTGGTCTGTCTATATGAGTTAGATTGGTCTGTCTATATGAGTTAGATTGGTCTGTCTATATGAGTTAGATTGGTCTGTCCATATGAGTTAGATTGGTCTGTCCACATGAGTTAGATTGGTCTGTCTATATGAGTTAGATTGGTCTGTCCACATGAGTTAGATTGGTCTGTCCATATGAGTTAGATTGGTCTGTCCATATGAGTTAGATTGGTCTGTCCATATGAGTTAGATTGGTCTGTCCACATGAGTTAGATTGGTCTGTCCATATGAGTTAGATTGGTCTGTCTATATGAGTTAGATTGGTCTGTCCATATGAGTTAGATTGGTCTGTCTATATGAGTTAGATTGGTCTGTCCATATGAGTTAGATTGGTCTGTCCATATGAGTTAGATTGGTCTGTCTATATGAGTTAGATTGGTCTGTCCATATGAGTTAGATTGGTCTGTCTATATGAGTTAGATTGGTCTGTCTATATGAGTTAGATTGGTCTGTCTATATGAGTTAGATTGGTCTGTCCATATGAGTTAGATTGGTCTGTCTATATGAGTTAGATTGGTCTGTCTATATGAGTTAGATTGGTCTGTCTATATGAGTTAGATTGGTCTGTCCATATGAGTTAGATTGGTCTGTCTATATGAGTTAGATTGGTCTGTCTATATGAGTTAGATTGGTCTGTCCATATGAGTTAGATTGGTCTGTCTATATGAGTTAGATTGGTCTGTCCATATGAGTTAAATTGGTCTGTCCATATGAGTTAGATTGGTCTGTCTATATGAGTTAGATTGGTCTGTCTATATGAGTTAGATTGGTCTGTCTATATGAGTTAGATTGGTCTGTCCATATGAGTTACATTGGTCTGTCTATATGAGTTAGATTGGTCTGTCCATATGAGTTAGATTGGTCTGTCCATATGAGTTAGATTGGTCTGTCTATATGAGTTAGATTGGTCTGTCTATATGAGTTAGATTGGTCTGTCCATATGAGTTAGATTGGTCTGTCTATATGAGTTAGATTGGTCTGTCTATATGAGTTAGATTGGTCTGTCTATATGAGTTAGATTGGTCTGTCCATATGAGTTAGATTGGTCTGTCTATATGAGTTAGATTGGTCTGTCTATATGACTTAGATTGGTCTGTCCATATGAGTTAGATTGGTCTGTCCATATGAGTTAGATTGGTCTGTCCATATGAGTTAGATTGGTCTGTCTATATGAGTTAGATTGGTCTGTCCATATGAGTTAGATTGGTCTGTCTATATGAGTTAGATTGGTCTGTCTATATGAGTTATATTGGTCTGTCCATATGAGTTAGATTGGTCTGTCTATATGAGTTAGATTGGTCTGTCCATATGAGTTAGATTGGTCTGTCCATATGAGTTAGATTGGTCTGTCCATATGAGTTAGATTGGTCTGTCCATATGAGTTAGATTGGTCTGTCTATATGAGTTAGATTGGTCTGTCTATATGAGTTAGATTGGTCTGTCTATATGAGTTAGATTGGTCTGTCTATATGAGTTAGATTGGTCTGTCTATATGAGTTAGATTGGTCTGTCTATATGAGTTAGATTGGTCTGTCTATATGAGTTAGATTGGTCTGTCTATATGAGTTAGATTGGTCTGTCCATATGAGTTATATTGGTCTGTCCACATGAGTTAGATTGGTCTGTCTATATGAGTTAGATTGGTCTGTCCATATGAGTTATATTGGTCTGTCCATATGAGTTAGATTGGTCTGTCCATATGAGTTAGATTGGTCTGTCCATATGAGTTAGATTAGTCTGTCCATATGAGTTAGATTGGTCTGTCTATATGAGTTAGATTGGTCTGTCTATATGAGTTAGATTGGTCTGTCCATATGAGTTAGATTGGTCTGTCCATATGAGTTAGATTGGTCTGTCCATATGAGTTAGATTGGTCTGTCCATATGAGTTAGATTGGTCTGTCCATATGAGTTAGATTGGTCTGTCCATATGAGTTAGATTGGTCTGTCCATATGAGTTAGATTGGTCTGTCTATATGAGTTAGATTGGTCTGTCTATATGAGTTAGATTGGTCTGTCTATATGAGTTAGATTGGTCTGTCTGTATGAGTTAGATTGGTCTGTCCATATGAGTTAGATTGGTCTGTCTGTATGAGTTAGATTGGTCTGTCTATATGAGTTAGATTGGTCTGTCCATATGAGTTAGATTGGTCTGTCTATATGAGTTAGATTGGTCTGTCTATATGAGTTAGATTGGTCTGTCCATATGAGTTAGATTGGTCTGTCCACATGAGTTAGATTGGTCTGTCTATATGAGTTAGATTGGTCTGTCTATATGAGTTAGATTGGTCTGTCCACATGAGTTAGATTGGTCTGTCTATATGAGTTAGATTGGTCTGTCTATATGAGTTAGATTGGTCTGTCTATATGAGTTAGATTGGTCTGTCTATATGAGTTAGATTGGTCTGTCTATATGAGTTAGATTGGTCTGTCTATATGAGTTAGATTGGTCTGTCTATATGAGTTAGATTGGTCTGTCTATATGAGTTAGATTGGTCTGTCTATATGAGTTATATTGGTCTGTCCACATGAGTTAGATTGGTCTGTCCATATGAGTTAGATTGGTCTGTCCATATGAGTTATATTGGTCTGTCCATATGAGTTAGATTGGTCTGTCCATATGAGTTAGATTGGTCTGTCCATATGAGTTAGATTGGTCTGTCCATATGAGTTAGATTGGTCTGTCTATATGAGTTAGATTGGTCTGTCCATATGAGTTAGATTGGTCTGTCCATATGAGTTAGATTGGTCTGTCCATATGAGTTAGATTGGTCTGTCTATATGAGTTAGATTGGTCTGTCTATATGAGTTAGATTGGTCTGTCCATATGAGTTAGATTGGTCTGTCCATATGAGTTAGATTGGTCTGTCCATATGAGTTAGATTGGTCTGTCCATATGAGTTAGATTGGTCTGTCCATATGAGTTAGATTGGTCTGTCCATATGAGTTAGATTGGTCTGTCCATATGAGTTAGATTGGTCTGTCTATATGAGTTAGATTGGTCTGTCTATATGAGTTAGATTGGTCTGTCTATATGAGTTAGATTGGTCTGTCTGTATGAGTTAGATTGGTCTGTCCATATGAGTTAGATTGGTCTGTCTGTATGAGTTAGATTGGTCTGTCTATATGAGTTAGATTGGTCTGTCCATATGAGTTAGATTGGTCTGTCTATATGAGTTAGATTGGTCTGTCTATATGAGTTAGATTGGTCTGTCCATATGAGTTAGATTGGTCTGTCCACATGAGTTAGATTGGTCTGTCTATATGAGTTAGATTGGTCTGTCTATATGAGTTAGATTGGTCTGTCCACATGAGTTAGATTGGTCTGTCTATATGAGTTAGATTGGTCTGTCTATATGAGTTAGATTGGTCTGTCTATATGAGTTAGATTGGTCTGTCTATATGAGTTAGATTGGTCTGTCTATATGAGTTAGATTGGTCTGTCTATATGAGTTAGATTGGTCTGTCTATATGAGTTAGATTGGTCTGTCTATATGAGTTAGATTGGTCTGTCTATATGAGTTATATTGGTCTGTCCACATGAGTTAGATTGGTCTGTCTATATGAGTTAGATTGGTCTGTCCATATGAGTTATATTGGTCTGTCCATATGAGTTAGATTGGTCTGTCCATATGAGTTAGATTGGTCTGTCCATATGAGTTAGATTGGTCTGTCCATATGAGTTAGATTGGTCTGTCTATATGAGTTAGATTGGTCTGTCTATATGAGTTAGATTGGTCTGTCCATATGAGTTAGATTGGTCTGTCCATATGAGTTAGATTGGTCTGTCCATATGAGTTAGATTGGTCTGTCCATATGAGTTAGATTGGTCTGTCTATATGAGTTAGATTGGTCTGTCTATATGAGTTAGATTGGTCTGTCTATATGAGTTAGATTGGTCTGTCTGTATGAGTTAGATTGGTCTGTCCATATGAGTTAGATTGGTCTGTCTGTATGAGTTAGATTGGTCTGTCTATATGAGTTAGATTGGTCTGTCCATATGAGTTAGATTGGTCTGTCTATATGAGTTAGATTGGTCTGTCTATATGAGTTAGATTGGTCTGTCCATATGAGTTAGATTGGTCTGTCCACATGAGTTAGATTGGTCTGTCTATATGAGTTAGATTGGTCTGTCTATATGAGTTAGATTGGTCTGTCCACATGAGTTAGATTGGTCTGTCTATATGAGTTAGATTGGTCTGTCCACATGAGTTAGATTGGTCTGTCTATATGAGTTAGATTGGTCTGTCCATATGAGTTATATTGGTCTGTCCACATGAGTTAGATTGGTCTGTCCATATGAGTTAGATTGGTCTGTCTATATGAGTTAGATTGGTCTGTCTATATGAGTTAGATTGGTCTGTCCATATGAGTTAGATTGGTCTGTCCATATGAGTTAGATTGGTCTGTCTATATGAGTTAGATTGGTCTGTCCACATGAGTTAGATTGGTCTGTCCATATGAGTTATATTGGTCTGTCTATATGAGTTAGATTGGTCTGTCCATATGAGTTAGATTGGTCTGTCTATATGAGTTAGATTGGTCTGTCTATATGAGTTATATTGGTCTGTCCACATGAGTTAGATTGGTCTGTCCATATGAGTTATATTGGTCTGTCCATATGAGTTAGATTGGTCTGTCCATATGAGTTAGATTGGTCTGTCCATATGAGTTAGATTGGTCTGTCTATATGAGTTAGATTGGTCTGTCTATATGAGTTAGATTGGTCTGTCTATATGAGTTATATTGGTCTGTCCATATGAGTTAGATTGGTCTGTCCATATGAGTTAGATTGGTCTGTCCACATTACTCTGTTAGTTTGGATCGCCAATAATGACGTACCCAAATGTAACTTCCTGTAGCTCAGGACCTGAAGCAAAGGATATGCATCACCACCCTATTCATCACTAGTGACACCGCTGAGTTATGCCTTTCAGTGGTTGTTCAATAAAATAACAAACTGATTAAAGTATTTGTATCTGTCAGTATGGCAGATCGTCATCATTATATGTTATGGCATCTGTTTAAGGAGGCAACTCTTTTCTTACACAAGACAATCCTGAAGAACAGTCTTGCGTCTCGCAAGTCTCAATCCACGCCCTCCATTCCACCTTCATTTCTGCCGCTATTAATATTTTATTCAAATGTAATTCTCCAAAAACAACTAAGACCAATGAGCATTGTCAATGGCCTGCATACAGACAGACAGATTTAACATCCCAGCCAATCACCTTCGCTCTACTGCTTAAAGGGACAGCGCACTTCACTTGTTATCTTCATGTTCATCATCACCAGAATCGACATATTATGTAAAAACAGCTATTTTCTATGTTCTAATAGTCAAGAAGTTATGAGTAAAATAATACCTTTTAAAAAATAATAATAAGTAATCTACTACTCTCTGGTTCTCTATCAAACAATCCTCCTCTCTTTGAGAAACCTCAAAACCAGACACACAAACCGGATGAAAGTAGACCGTTTAGGAAACAGGGTAGAAAACAATAGAGCCGTTACTGTTCTCCAGTTACTGACCCGTCCTGACCCCAATCCGCCCTGAGCAGGGGATCTATCACCCTCTTTTACCGTCTGAATGATTGGAATCTCAACCAGAGACACTACTGCCTCCCAAATTCCACCCTATTCCCTATATTGTGCACTACTTTAGACCAGAACCCTACGGAACCCTATTCCCTATATAGTGCACAACTTTAGACCAGAGCCCTACGGAACCCTATTCCCTATATAGTGCACTACTTTAGTCCAGAGCCCTATGGAACCCTATTCCCTATATAGTGCACTGCTTTAGATCAAAGCCTTATAGAACCCTATTCCCTACTTAGGGCTCTGTTAAAAAGTAGTGCACTATGGGGAAAATTGTGTCATTTGAGACTGGTCGATGTGCTTAAAACCAGGAGAGAAGAAACCATTTCCTTGTCTTCCTCCGTCCGTGGTCTCTGAGCCAGTGATCATGTCTGATTTATGCTCTAAGAGGCCAGAGAGCTTCCCTCTCTCAGACGGAGGAATGGTTCATGTTTTATGACCTCAGACTGCTGCTTCAATTGTAAACCCACAAATAATTACTGCATAAAGTAAACCATCTGCTGCTCGGGGAGAGAGGGAGAAGGAGAAGGGGGAGAGAGGGAGGGAGACAGGGTAGAGAGAGAGAGGCAGAAAAAGGGGAGACGGGGGAGAGACAGAGAGGGGAGAGAGAGGGGGGAGTGAGAGAAAGGGGGGAGAGAGAGCAGGGGCAGAGAGACAGAGAGAGGGAGAGAGAGAGGGAGAGAGAGAGAGAGAGAGAGAGAGAGAGAGAGAGAGAGAGAGAGAGAAGTGGGATGAGAGAGAGAGAGAGAGAGAGAGAGAAAGGTGGGCAGAGAAAGGTGGGGGGAGAGAGAGAGAGGGGGGAGAGAGAGCAGGGGAGAAAGATCATTATCTGTTAGTAGTAACAGTATATTGGTCCTCTTGATAGAACTGAGAGGGTGAATGTAGTGAGAACGTAACGATCCAGTATATTGGTCCTCTTGATAGAACTGAGAGGGTGAATGTAGTGAGAACGTAATGATCCAGTATATTGGTCCTCTTGATAGAACTGAGAGGGTGAATGTAGTGAGAACGTAATGATCCAGTATATTGGTCCTCTTGATAGAACTGAGAGGGTGAATGTAGTGAGAACGTAACGATCCAGTATATTGGTCCTCTTGATAGAACTGAGAGGGTGAATGTAGTGAGAACGTAATGATCCAGTATATTGGTCCTCTTGATAGAACTGAGAGGGTGAATGTAGTGAGAACGTAATGATCCAGTATATTGGTCCTCTTGATAGAACTGAGAGGGTGAATGTAGTGAGAACGTAACGATCCAGTATATTGGTCCTCTTGATAGAACTGAGAGGGTGAATGTAGTGACAACGTAACGATCCAGTATATTGGTCCTCTTGACAGAACTGAGAGGGTGAATGTAGTGAGAACGTAATGATCCAGTATATTGGTCCTCTTGATAGAACTGAGAGGGTGAATGTAGTGAGAACGTAACGATCCAGTATATTGGTCCTCTTGATAGAACTGAGAGGGTGAATGTAGTGAGAACGTAATGATCCAGTATATTGGTCCTCTTGATAGAACTGAGAGGGTGAATGTAGTGAGAAGTAATGATCTTGATGACAGATGATCCGTTTTCTGTAGATGTAAAATATGTATCCCGAATGGAACCCTATTCCCTATATAGTGCACTACATTAGACCAGAGCCCTATAGAACCCTATTCCCTATATAGTGCACTACTTTAGACCAGAGCCCTATGGAACCCTATTCCCTACATAGTGCACTACTTTAGACCAGAGCCCTATGGAACCCTATTCCCTATATGGTGCACTACTTCATGTAAGGAATAGGGTGCCATGTGGGATCCAAGCCAAGGAGTTCCACAGTTCTGTTGTCTACCTTTACTTCAACCCCAGACACATGACAGGACTTTAAAACAGATAGAGCAGGGCTGTCCTGTAGGTTTACAGTCCAACCCTCTTCCTGGAGATCTACTGTCCTGTAGGTTTACAGTCCAACCCTCTTCCTGGAGATCTACTGTCCTGTAGGTTATCAGTCCAACCCTCTTCCTGGAGATCTACTGTCCTGTAGGTTATCAGTCCAACTCTCTTCCTGGAGATCTACTGTCCTGTAGGTTTTCAGTCCAGCCCTCTTCCTGGAGATCTACTGTCCTGTAGGTTTTCAGTCCAAACCTCTTCCTGGAGATCCTGAGAAATCCTGAGTAATCTCCTGAGAGATTAAATGTTTTACCTTTCTTTAACTAGGCAAGTCAGTTAAGAACCAAATCTAATTTACAATGACGGCCTAGGAACAGTGGGTTAACTGCCTTGTTCAGGGGCAGAACAACATATTTTTACCTTGTCAGCTCGGGGATTCAATCTAGCAACCTTTCGGTTACTGGCCCAACGCTCTAACCACCAGGCTACCTGCCGCCCCATGCAATTACAATCTCTGTAACTTTGGTCCAAATAATTACTAGTCTGAAGGATGTTTTTATATTCATAGCGATATCTTTCTACATTTATTGGAGAACCATTACAATGTAGAAACATGTTTTTTGTTTGGATTTGAAATAAATAATATATTTTATAACGTCACGCCTCATCTTCTCATGAATTCTAGGAACATTCAGAAGCTAGAATGACCCGGAATGTATTTTACTCCTACGGCTGAATGATTTGCATGGAGTCTGTTTGGAGCACTCGGCAGCACTCGACCAATCAAAATGACAGACAGGGCATGGCTCAGCCAATAGTGATGACAGTCGGGGGTATGAGGTTGTCAGTGAAGTGCCAGCTGGCGTTGGCATGGAAACCAGATGTACGGCTGTTCTGCCTGTGGCAATTTTTTTATTATTTTTTTTTATCTTTGCAAGTCAGTTAAGAACAAATTCTTATTTACTATGACGGCCTACCGAGGAACAGTGGATTAACTGCCTTGTTCAGGGGCAGAACGACAGATGTTTACCATGTCAGCTCGGGGATTCGATGTAGCGATGTGGCCCAATGCTCTAACCACTAGGTTACCTGCCACCTCTACACTCTAACCACCAGGCTACCTGCCACCTCTACACTCTAACCACTAGGCTACCTGCCTCCATTCCACTCTAACCACTAGGCTACCTTCCACCTCTACACTCTAACCACTAGGCTACCTGCCACCTCTACACTCTAACCATTAGGCTACCTGCCGCCCCTACACTCTAACCACTAGGCTACCTGCCGCCCCTACACTCTAACCACCAGGCTACCTGCCACCTCTACACTCTAACCACTAGGCTACCTGCCACCTCTACACTCTAACCACTAGGCTACCTGCTGCCTCTACACTCTAACCACTAGGCTACCTGCCACCTCTACACTCTAACCACTAGGCTACCTGCCACCTCTACACTCTAACCACTAGGCTACCTGCCTCCACTCCACTCTAACCACTAGGCTACCTGCCACCTCTACACTCTAACCACTAGGCTACCTGCCACCTCTACACTCTAACCATTAGGCTACCTGCCGCCCCTACACTCTAACCACTAGGCTACCTGCCACCTCTACACTCTAACCACTAGGCTACCTGCCACCTCTACACTCTAACCATTAGGCTACCTGCCGCCCCTACACTCTAACCACTAGGCTACCTGCCACCTCTACACTCTAACCACTAGGCTACCTGCCACCTCTACACTCTAACCATTAGGCTACCTGCCGCCCCTACACTCTAACCACTAGACTACCTGCCGCCTCTACACTCTAACCACTAGGCTACCTGCCACCTCTACACTCTAACCACTAGGCTACCTGCCACCTCTACACTCTAACCACTAGGCTACCTGCCACCTCTACACTCTAACCACTAGGCTACCTGCCACCTCTACACTCTAACCACTAGGCTACCTGCTGCCTCTACACTCTAACCACTAGGCTACCTGCCACCTCTACACTCTAACCACTAGGCTACCTGCCACCTCTACACTCTAACCACTAGGCTACCTGCCTCCACTCCACTCTAACCACTAGGCTACCTGCCACCTCTACACTCTAACCACTAGGCTACCTGCCACCTCTACACTCTAACCATTAGGCTACCTGCCGCCCCTACACTCTAACCACTAGGCTACCTGCCACCTCTACACTCTAACCACTAGGCTACCTGCCACCTCTACACTTTAACCACTAGGCTACCTGCCACCTCTACACTCTAACCACTAGGTTACCTGCCACCTCTACACTCTAACCACTAGGCTACCTGCCACCTCTACACTCTAACCACTAGACTACCTGCCGCCTCTACACTCTAACCACTAGGCTACCTGCCACCTCTACACTCTAACCACTAGGCTACCTGCCACCTCTACACTCTAACCACTAGGCTACCTGCCACCTCTACACTCTAACCACTAGGCTACCTGCCACCTCTACACTCTAACCACTAGGCTACCTGCTGCCTCTACACTCTAACCACTAGGCTACCTGCCACCTCTACACTCTAACCACTAGGCTACCTGCCACCTCTACACTCTAACCACTAGGCTACCTGCCTCCACTCCACTCTAACCACTAGGCTACCTGCCACCTCTACACTCTAACCACTAGGCTACCTGCCACCTCTACACTCTAACCATTAGGCTACCTGCCGCCCCTACACTCTAACCACTAGGCTACCTGCCACCTCTACACTCTAACCACTAGGCTACCTGCCACCTCTACACTCTAACCATTAGGCTACCTGCCGCCCCTACACTCTAACCACTAGGCTACCTAACACCTCTACACTCTAACCACTAGGCTACCTGCCACCTCTACACTCTAACCATTAGGCTACCTGCCGCCCCTACACTCTAACCACTAGACTACCTGCCGCCTCTACACTCTAACCACTAGGCTACCTGCCACCTCTACACTCTAACCACTAGGCTACCTGCCACCTCTACACTCTAACCACTAGGCTACCTGCCACCTCTACACTCTAACCACTAGGCTACCTGCCACCTCTACACTCTAACCACTAGGCTACCTGCCACCTCTACACTCTAACCATTAGGCTACCTGCCGCCCCTACACTCTAACCACTAGGCTACCTGCCACCTCTACACTCTAACCACTAGGCTACCTGCCACCTCTACACTCTAACCATTAGGCTACCTGCCGCCCCTACACTCTAACCACTAGGCTACCTGCCACCTCTACACTCTAACCACTAGGCTACCTGCCACCTCTACACTCTAACCATTAGGCTACCTGCCGCCCCTACACTCTAACCACTAGACTACCTGCCGCCTCTACACTCTAACCACTAGGCTACCTGCCACCTCTACACTCTAACCACTAGGCTACCTGCCACCTCTACACTCTAACCACTAGGCTACCTGCCACCTCTACACTCTAACCACTAGGCTACCTGCCACCTCTACACTCTAACCACTACCTGCCGCCCCAAAATTGAACAATGGCCTGTTTCAACAGACGTGGTGCCATGTCCCAGACCTGCTGTTTTTAGGCTGGTTATCTGTGTAAGCCCTTTGTGATAATTGCTGATGTTAAAATGGCTTTATAAAATAAATGTGATTGAAGTGTTATACTAGTTGGCATGGTAGCCAGGGCTGGTTGGAGATCCCCAGGGATCGGTAACAGAGCCAATCTGTTTGCCTGATGTGTTGCTCACATCCAGCATTTACAGTAGGGCTTACTGGACTGTAGGTGATTCTGTAAATATTCTATTCTGTTCTATTATATTCTATACTATATTCTATCCTATCCTGTATTCTATATTCTATTCTAGCCTATATTCTATTCTATATTCCATTCTATTTTATATTCCATTCTATTCTAAATTCTATTCTATACTCTATACTCTATTCTATATTATATTCTATATTCTATATTCTATATTCCATTCTATATTATATATTCTATTCTATTCTATATTCTATTCTAAATTCTATTCTATACTCTATATTCTATTCTATATTCCATTCTATATTCTATATTCTATTCTATTCTATATTCTATTCTATATTCCATTCTATTTTATATTCCATTCTATTCAAAATTCTATTCTATACTCTATATTCTATTCTATATTCCATTCTATATTATATATTCTATTCTGTTCTATATTTTATTCCATATTCTATTCTATTCTATATTCTATTATATTCTATATTCCATTCTATATTATATATTATATTCTAAATTCCATTGTATTCTATACTCTATTCTATATTCTATTCTATATTGTATTATTTTCTATATTCTATTCTATATTCCATTCTATATTATATATTATATTCTAAATTCCATTGTATTCTATACTCTATTCTATATTCTATTCTATATTCTATATTCTATTCTATATTCTATATATTCTATTCTATATTCCATTCTATTCTATTATATAATATTCTATATTCTATTCTATATTCTATATTCCATTCTATCCTATTATATTCTATTCTATATTCTATTCTATATTCCATTCTATCCTATTATATTCTATTCTATATTCTATTCTATATTCCATTCTATTCTATTATATAATATTCTATACTCTATTCTATATTCTACTCTATTCTATATTCCAATGCTCATTTCTCTACCATAAGACACCTCCAATGTTGTTTTAGAGAATTTGTCAGTACGTCCAACCGGCCTCACAACCACAGACCACGTGTAACCACGCCAGCCCAGGACCTCCACATCCGGCTTCTTCTTCACCCGTGGGATCGTCTGAGACCAGCCACCCGGACAGCTGATGAAACTGAGGAGTATTTCTGTCTGTAATAAAGCCCTTGTGTGAGGAAAAACTCACTCTGATTGGCTGCGCCTGGCTCCCCTTAGCAGAGTGTTTGATGGGAGATGGAATGTGAGGCAGAGATCCATGACCACAAGACAACTTGGGAGTACATTCCTTTTCAACTCAGAGGATGAATTCCGAATAAACAAATTGATAATTGCCCATTGTTTAAAATGCACAAATAAATGAATTCATATGTTGAATTGACTTGAGAGTTAAATGGAACTACAACACAGTACATTAATGTTTAAATTAAATAGTATTACAATAGCATTGAAATGCTGTAGAGGCAGAGCAATGAACTGAGGCAAAGCAAAGAAAATGCTGTTAATTTGTTCTTATACTGCATCAGTTGTCCCTGATGGATTAACTGTCTTGGGAGAGTCAGCCAGGCTGCTAACCAGATATGACACAAATAACACAATGCATAATTGTTATTTCCAACGCAATAAGCAACTGGAAATTACAGGGAAAGAAGAATGGCACTATCACCACACAGACACTACCTCTATCACCACACAGAGACTACCTCTATCACCACACAGAGACTACCTCTATCACCACACAGAGACTACCTCTATCACCACACAGAGACTACCTCTACCACCACACAGAGACTACCTCTATCACCACACAGACACTACCTCTATCACCACACAGAGACTACCTCTATCACCACACAGAGACTACCTCTATCACCACACAGAGACTACCCCTACCACCACACAGAGACTACCTCTATCACCACACAGAGACTACCTCTATCACCACACAGAGACTACCTCTATCACCACACAGAGACTACCTCTATCACCACACAGAGACTACCTCTATCACCACACAGACACTACCTCTATCACCACACAGAGACTACCTCTATCACCAGACAGAGACTACCTCTACCACCACACAGAGACTACCTCTATCACCACACAGAGACTACCTCTATCACCACACAGAGACTACCTCTATCACCACACAGAGACTACCTCTATCACCACACAGAGACTACCTCTATCACCACACAGAGACTACCTCTATCACCACACAGACACTACCTCTATCACCACACAGAGACTACCTCTATCACCAGACAGAGACTACCTCTATCACCACACAGAGACTACCTCTACCACCACACAGAGACTACCTCTATCACCACACAGAGACTACCTCTATCACCACACAGAGACTACCTCTATCACCACACAGAGACTACCTCTATCACCATACAGAGACTACCTCTATCACCACACAGAGACTACCTCTACCACCACACAGAGACTACCTCTATCACCACACAGAGACTACCTCTATCACCACACAGAGACTACCTCTACCACCACACAGAGACTACCTCTATCACCACACAGAGACTACCTCTATCACCACACAGAGACTACCTCTATCATCACACAGAGACTACCTCTATCACCACACAGAGACTACCTCTATCACCACACAGAGACTACCTCTATCACCACACAGAGACTACCTCTATCACCACACAGAGACTACCTCTATCACCACACAGAGACTACCTCTATCACCACACAGAGACTACCTCGACCACCACACAGAGACTACCTCTATCACCACACAGAGACTACCTCTATCACCACACAGAGACTACCTCTACCACCACACAGAGACTACCTCTATCACCACACAGAGACTACCTCTATCACCACACAGAGACTACCTCTATCACCACACAGAGACTACCTCTACCACCACACAGAGACTACCTCTATCACCACACAGAGACTACCTCTATCACCACACAGACACTACCTCTATCACCACACAGAGACTACCCTCTACCACCACACAGAGACTACCTCTATCACCAGACAGAGACTACCTCTATCACCACACAGAGACTACCTCTACCACCACACAGAGACTACCTCTATCACCACACAGAGACTACCTCTATCACCACACAGAGACTACCTCTATCACCACACAGAGACTACCTCTATCACCATACAGAGACTACCTCTATCACCACACAGAGACTACCTCTACCACCACACAGAGACTACCTCTATCACCACACAGAGACTACCTCTATCACCACACAGAGACTACCTCTACCACCACACAGAGACTACCTCTATCACCACACAGAGACTACCTCTATCACCACACAGAGACTACCTCTATCACCACACAGAGACTACCTCTATCACCACACAGAGACTACCTCTATCATCACACAGAGACTACCTCTATCACCACACAGAGACTACCTCTATCACCACACAGAGACTACCTCTATCACCACACAGAGACTACCTCTATCACCACACAGAGACTACCTCTATCATCACACAGAGACTACCTCTATCACCACACAGAGACTACCTCTATCACCACACAGAGACTACCTCTATCACCACACAGAGACTACCTCTATCACCACACAGAGACTACCTCTATCACCACACAGAGACTACCTCTATCATCACACAGAGACTACCTCTATCACCACACAGAGACTACCTCGACCACCACACAGAGACTACCTCTATCACCACACAGACACTACCTCTATCACCACACAGAGACTACCTCTATCACCACACAGACACTACCTCTATCACCACACAGAGACTACCTCTACCACCACACAGAGACGAGGGCTCAGGTCCTCTGGGAGGGGAGGGAGAGAGAGAGAGAATTAGAGGGAGCATACTTAAAATCACACAGGATAATTACACCAGATATAACAGACTGACCCTAGCCCCCCGGCACATAGACTATTGTAGCATAGATACTGGAGGCTGAAACCGGGGTGGATCGGGGGACACTGTGACCCCGTCCGATGATACCCCCAGACAGGGCCATCCAGGCAGGCCCCCACACCACTAGAGGGATATCAACAGACCACCAACTTACTACCCTGAGACAAGGCTGGGTATAGTCCCCACACCACTAGAGGGATATCAACAGACCACTAACTTACTACCCTGAGACAAGGCTGGGTATAGTCCCCACACCACTAGAGGGATATCAACAGACCACCAACTTACTACCCTGAGACAAGGCTGGGTATAGTCCCCACACCACTAGAGGGATATCAACAGACCACCAACTTACTACCCTGAGACAAGGCTGAGTATAGTCCCCACACCACTAGAGGGATATCAACAGACCACCAACTTACTACCCTGAGACAAGGTTGAGTATAGTCCCCACACCACTAGAGGGATATCAACAGACCACCAACTTACTACCCTGAGACAAGGTTGAGTATAGCTCACTGAGATCTCCTCTACCGCACAAGCCCGAGGGGGCGCAAAACCGGACAGGAAGTTCCACTCAAATGATGCACCCCTCCTAGGGACGGAATTGAAGAGCACCAGTAAGCCAGTGACTCAGCCCCTGTAATAGGGTTAGAGGCAGAGAATCCCAGTGGAGAGAGGAGAACCGGCCAGACAGAGAATCCCAGTGGAGAGAGGGGAACCGGCCAGGCAGATAATCCCAGTGGAGAGAGGGGAACCGGCCAGGCAGAGAATCCCAGTGGAGAGAGGGGAACCGGCCAGGCAGAGAATCCCAGTGGAGAGAGGGGAACCGGCCAGGCAGAGAATCCCAGTGGAGAGAGGGGAACCGGCCAGGCAGAGAATCCCAGTGGAGAGAGGGGAACCGGCCAGGCAGAGAATCCCAGTGGAGAGAGGGGAACCATCCAGGCAGAGAATCCCAGTGGAGAGAGGGGAACCGGCCAGGCAGAGAATCCCAGTGGAGAGAGAGGAACCGGCCAGGCAGAGAATCCCAGTGGAGAGAGAGGAACCGGCCAGTCAGAGAATCCCAGTGGAGAGAGAGGAACCGGCCAGGCAGAGAATCCCAGTGGAGGGGAACCGGCCAGGCAGAGAATCCCAGTGGAGAGAGGGGAACCGGCCAGGCAGAGAATCCCAGTGGAGAGAGGGGAACCGGCCAGGCAGAGAATCCCAGTGGAGAGAGGGGAACCGGCCAGGCAGAGAATCCCAGTGGAGAGAGGGGAACCGGCCAGGCAGAGAATCCCAGTGGAGAGAGGGGAACCGGCCAGGCAGAGAATCCCAGTGGAGAGAGGTGAACCGGCCAGGCAGAGAATCCCAGTGGAGAGAGGGGAACCGGCCAGGCAGAGAATCCCAGTGGAGAGAGGTGAACCGGCCAGGCAGAGAATCCCAGTGGAGAGAGGTGAACCGGCCAGGCAGAGAATCCCAGTGGAGAGAGGTGAACCGGCCAGGCAGAGAATCCCAGTGGAGAGAGGAGAACCGGCCAGGCAGAGAATCCCAGTGGAGAGAGGGGAACCGGCCAGGCAGAGAATCCCAGTGGAGAGAGGGGAACCGGCCAGACAGAGAATCCCAGTGGAGAGAGGGGAACCGGCCAGACAGAGAATCCCAGTGGAGAGAGGGGAACCGGCCAGACAGAGAATCCCAGTGGAGAGAGGGGAACCGGCCAGACAGAGAATCCCAGTGGAGAGAGGGGAACCGGCCAGTCAGAGAATCCCAGTGGAGAGAGGGGAACCGGCCAGACAGAGAATCCCAGTGGAGAGAGGGGAACCGGCCAGACAGAGAATCCCAGTGGAGAGAGGGGAACCGGCCAGACAGAGACAGCAATGGCGGTTCGTCGCTCCAGTGCCTTTCCGTTCACCTTCACACCCCTGGGCCAGACTACACTCAATCATAGGGCCTACTGAAGAGATGAGTCTTCAGTAAAGACTTAAAGGTCGAGTCCGAGTCTACATCTCTTACATGGGTAGGCAGACCATTCCATAAAAAGTGAGCTCTATAGGAGAATGCCTCCAGCTGTTTGCTTAGAAATTCTAGGGACAATTAGGAGGCCTGCGTCTTGTGACCGTAGCGTACGTGTAGGTATGTACGGCAGGACCAATCGGAGAGATAGGTTGGAGCAAGCCCATGTAATGCTTTGTAGCAGTAAAACCTTGAAATCAGCCCTTGCCTTAACAGGAAGCCAGTGTAGAGAGGCTAGCACTGGAGTCATATGATCACATGTTTTGGTTCTAGTCAAGATTCTAGCAGTGGTGTTTAGCACTAACTGAAGTTTATTTAGTGCTTTATCCGGGTAGCCGGAAGGTAGAGCATTGCAGTAGTCTAATCTAGAAGTGACAAAAGCATGGATTAACTTTTCTGCATCATTTTTGGACAAAAGGTTGTAGATTTTTTCGAAGATGTTACGAAGATGGAAAAAAGCTGTCCTTGAAACAGTCTTGATATGTTCGTCAAAAGAGAGATCAGGGTCCAGAGTAACGTCGAGGTCCTTCACAGTTTTATTTGAAACGACTGTACCACCATCAAGATTAATTGTCAGATTCAACAGAAGATCTCTTTGTTTCTTGGGACCTAGAACAAGCATCTCTGTTTTGTCCGAGTTTAAAAGTAGAACATTTGCAGCCATCCACTTCCTTATGTCTGAAACACAGTCTTCTAGCGAGGGCAATTTTGGGGCTTCACCATGTTTCATTGAAATGTACAGCTGTGTGTCGTCCGCATAGCAGTGAAAGTTAACATTATGTTTCCGAATGACATCACCAAGAGGTAAAATATATAGTGAAAACAATAGTGGTCCTAAAACGGAACCTTGAGGAACAACTTACAATTGATTTGTCAGAGGACTGAAGCGTTTCGTATACATTATTTGTCTTCGGGAAGGTAGTGAGTTGCTGCGCAACAGCTTTTCAAAACATTTGGAGGGGAATGAAAGATTCGATATAGGCCGATAGTTTTTATATTTTCTGGGTCAAGGTTTGACTTTTTCAAGAGAGGCTTTATTACTGCCACTTTTAGTGAGTTTGGTACACATCCGGTGGATAGAGAGCCGTTTATTATGTTCAACATAGGAGGGCCAAGCACAGGAAGCAGCTCTTTCAGTAGTTTAGTTGGAATAGGGTCCAGTATGCAGCTTGATGGTTTAGAGGCCATGACTATTTTCATGAATGTGTCAAGAGATATAGGATTAAAAAAACTTGAGTGTCTCCCTTGATCCTAGGTCCTGGCAGTGTTGTGCAGACTCAGGACAACTGAGCTTTGAAGGAATACGCAGATTTAAAGAGCAGTCCGTCATTTGCTTTCTAATGATCATGATCTTTTCATCAAAGAAGTTTTTGAATTCTTCACTGCTGAAGTGAAACCTGTCCTCTCTTGTTGAATTCTGCTTTTTAGTTAGCTTTGCGACAGTATCAAAAATAATTGTTGGATTGTTCTTATTTTCCTCAATTAAGTTGAAAAAATAGGATGATCGAGCAGCAGTGAGGGCTCTTCGATACTGCACGGCACTGTCTTTCCAAGCTAGTCGGAAGACTTCCAGTTTGGTGTGGCGCCATTTCCATTCCAATTGTCTTGAAGCTTGATTCACGGCTCAGGTATTTTATGTATACCAAGTAGCAAATTTCTTGTGACAAATGTTTTTGTTTTTAGGGGTGCGACTGCATCTAGGGTATTACGCAAGGTTAAATTAAGATCCTCAGTTAGGTGGTTAACTGGTTTTTGTACTCCGACGTCCTTGGGTAGGTGCAGGGCGTCTGTTAGCAAATGTTAGCAACACTTCATGCGGGGGATATGGTCACTAGTGTAACCAGGAAGAGAGGCCTCATTTAACACAGTAAATTCATCAGGCTTAAGCCATGTTTCAGTCAGGCCAATCACATCAAGATTATGATCAGTGATTAGTTCATTGACTATAACTGCCTTTGAAGTGAGGGATCTAACATTAAGGGGCTCTTTTTTTGAGATGTGAGATATCACAATCTCTTTCAATAATGACAGGAATGGAGGAGGTCTTTATTCCAGTGAGATTGCTCAGGTGAACACCGCCATGTTTAATTTTGCCCAACCTAGATCGAGGCACAGACACGGTCTCAATGGGGATAGCTGAGCTGACTACACTGACTGTGCTAGTGGCAGACTCCACTAAGCTGACAGGCTGGCTAACAGCTGCCTGGCCTGCACCCTATCTCGTTTTGGAGCTAGAGGAGTTAGAGCACTGTCTATGTTGATGAGAGCACCTCTCCAGCTAGGATGGAGTCCGTCACTCCTCAGCAGGCATGTTTTGGTTCTGTTTGTGGGTGAGTCCCAAAAAGAGGGCCAATTATCTACAAATTCTATCTTTTGGGAGGGGCAGAAAACAGTTTTCAACCAGCGATTGAGTTGTGAGACTCTGCTGTAGAGCTCATCACTCCCCCTAACTGGGAGGGGGCCAGAGACTCTGCTGTAGAGCTCATCACTCCCCCTAACTGAGAGGGGGCCAGAGACTCTGCTGTAGAGCTCATCACTCCCCCTAACTGAGAGGGGGCCAGAGACTCTGCTGTAGAGCTCATCACTCCCCCTAACTGAGAGGGGGCCAGAGACTCTGCTGTAGAGCTCATCACTCCCCCTAACTGGGAGGGGGCCAGAGACTCTGCTGTAGAGCTCATCACTCCCCCTAACTGAGAGGGGGTCAGAGACTCTGCTGTAGAGCTCATCACTCCCCCTAACTGAGAGGGGGCCAGAGACTCTGCTGTAGAGCTCATCACTCCCCCCAACTGAGAGGGGCCAGAGACTCTGCTGTAGAGCTCATCACTCCCCCTAACTGGGAGGGGGTCAGAGACTCTGCTGTAGAGCTCATCACTCCCCCTAACTGAGAGGGGGTCAGAGACTCTGCTGTAGAGCTCATCACTACCCCTAACTGAGAGGGGGTCAGAGACTCTGCTGTAGAGCTCATCACTCCCCCTAACTGGGAGGGGGCCAGAGACTCTGCTGTAGAGCTCATCACTCCCCCTAACTGGGAGGGGGCCAGAGACTCTGCTGTAGAGCTCATCACTCCCCCTAACTGAGAGGGGCCAGAGACTCTGCTGTAGAGCTCACCACTCCCCCTAACTGGGAGGGGGCCAGAGACTCTGCTGTAGAGCTCATCACTCCCCCTAACTGGGAGGGGGCCAGAGACTCTGCTGTAGAGCTCATCACTCCCCCTAACTGAGAGGGGCCAGAGACTCTGCTGTAGAGCTCATCACTCCCCCTAACTGAGAGGGACCAGGGACTCTGCTGTAGAGCTCATCACTCCCCCTAACTGAGATGGGGCCAGAGACTCTGCTGTAGAGCTCATCAGTCCCCCTAACTGAGAGGGGGCCAGAGACTCTGCTGTAGAGCTCACCACTCCCCCTAACTGGGAGGGGGCCAGAGACTCTGCTGTAGAGCTCATCACTCCCCCTAACTGGGAGGGGGCCAGAGACTCTGCTGTAGAGCTCATCACTCAACGTAACTGAGAGGGGCCAGAGACTCTGCTGTAGAGCTCATCACTCCCCCTAACTGAGATGGGGCCAGAGACTCTGCTGTAGAGCTCATCACTCCCCCTAACTGAGAGGGGGCCAGAGACTCTGCTGTAGAGCTCATCACTCCCCCTAACTGGGAGGGGGCCAGAGACTCTGCTGTAGAGCTCATCACTCCCCCTAACTGGGAGGGGGCCAGAAACTCTGCTGTAGAGCTCATCACTCCCCCTAACTGAGAGGGGGTCAGAGACTCTGCTGTAGAGCTCATCACTCCCCCTAACTGAGAGGGGGTCAGAGACTCTGCTGTAGAGCTCATCACTCCCCCTAACTGGGATGGGGCCAGAGACAATCACTCGATGCCGGCACATCTTTCTAGCTGATTTACACGCCGAAGATATGTTGCGCTTGGTGACTACTTTTTATTTTATTATTTTTATTTCAACTTTATTTAACCAAGTAGGCTAGTTGAGAACAAGTTCTCATTTACAACTGCGACCTGGACAAGATAAAGCAAAGCACAGTTCGACACAAACAACAACACAGAGTTACACATGGAATAAACAAACATACAGTCAATAACACAATAGAAGAAAAAAAACTGGGGGGAAAAAGGGACAATTTCATCCTAACATCGATGGAGCCGACGTGGATAACAATATCCCTATACTCTCTACACTCGCCAGTTTTATCTTTAGCCAGCTCCATCTTCAGATTAGCCTTAACGTCGGTAGCCCTGCCCCCTGGTAAACAGTGTATGATCGCTGGATGATTCATTTTAAGTCTAACACTGCGGGTAATGGAGTCGCCAATGACTAGGGTTTTCAATTTGTCAGAGCTAATAGTGGGAGGCTTCGGCGGCTCAGACCCCGTAACGGGTGGAGGAGAGACCTGAGAAGGCTCAGACTCCGTAAACGGGTGGAGGAGAGACCTGAGAAGGCTCAGACCCCGTAAACGGGTGGAGGAGAGACCTGAGAAGGCTCAGACCCCGTAACGGGTGGAGGAGAGACCTGAGAAGGCTCAGACCCCGTAACGGGTGGAGGAGAGACCTGAGAAGGCTCAGACCCCGTAATGAGTGGAGCAGAGACCTGAGAAGGCTCAGACTCCGTAGTGGGTGGAGGAGAGACCTGAGAAGGCTCAGACCCCGTAACGGGTGGAGGAGAGACCTGAGAAGGCTCAGACCCCGTAACGGGTGGAGGAGAGACCTGAGAAGGCTCAGACCCGTAACGGGTGGAGGAGAGACCTGAGAAGGCTCAGACCCCGTAACGGGTGGAGGAAAGACCTGAGAAGGCTCAGACTCCGTAGTGGGTGGAGGAGAGACCTGAGAAGGCTCAGACTCCGTAGTGGGTGGAGGAGAGACCTGAGAAGGCTCAGACCCCGTAACGGGTGGAGGAGAGACCTGAGAAGGCTCAGACCCCGTAACGGGTGGAGCAGAGACCTGAGAAGGCTCAGACCCCGTAACGGGTGGAGGAGAGACCTGAGAAGGCTCAGACTCCGTAACGGGTGGAGGAGAGACCTGAGAAGGCTCAGACCCGTAACGGGTGGAGCAGAGACCTGAGAAGGCTCAGACCCCGTAACGGGTGGAGCAGAGACCTGAGAAGGCTCAGACTCCGTAACGGGTGGAGGAGAGACCTGAGAAGGCTCAGACCCGTAACGGGTGGAGGAGAGACCTGAGAAGGCTCAGACCCCGTAACGGGTGGAGGAGAGACCTGAGAAGGCTCGGCCTCTGACTCGTTGCTTAATGTGGAGAACCAGTTGAACGTTTCTGTCGGCTGAATGAGTGACACCAGTTGAGCATGCAGACAGCATTTCTTTCCAGCAGTGGTGGAAAAAGTATTCAATTGTCATACTTGAGTAAAAGTAAAGATACGTTAATAGAAAATGACTTGAGTAAAAGTGTTTGGTTTTAAAAGTATTTGTTTTAAAATATACTTAAGTATCAAAAGTAAAAGTATAAACCATTTCAAATTCCTTATATTAAGCAAACCAGAAGGCACAATTTTCTTTTTTTTTATTGACGTATAGCCAGGGGCACACTCCAACACTCAGACATCATTTACAAACTAAGCATGTGTGTTTAGTGAGTCCACCAGATCAGAGGCAGTAGGGATGACCAGGGATGTTCTCTGTTTAGTGAGTCCTCCAGATCAGAGGCAGTAGGGACGACCAGGGATGTTCTCTTGATAAGTGAATTGGAATTGGACGATTTTCCTGTCAAAATGTAACGAGTAATTTTGGGTGTCAGGGAAAATGTACGGAGTAAAAAGTACATTATTTTCTTTAGGAATGTAGTGAATTCAAAGTAAAAGTTGGCAAAAACATAAACAGTAAAGTACAGATATCCCAAAAAACTAGTATTTTTACTTAAGTACTATACACCACTGCTTTCCAGAAGCCTTGAGAAAATCGTCTGGCTGCGGGGACTGTGTGGGGGGATTCATTCTACTATCTGTACTTACTGGTGACACAGAGGTTGAAATGAATACTATTGTTATTATTATTTAATTTTTTAAACCTTAATTTTACATATTGAGACCGAGGTCTCTTTTACAAATGCGCCCAGAAGGGTACATCATAAATTACTCCAGTGCTAGCCCCTATACACTGGCTTCCTGTTAAGGCAAGGGCTGATTTCAAGGTTTTACTACTAACCTACAAAGCATTACATGGGCCTGCTCCTACCTATCTTTCCAATTTGGTCCTGCCGTACATACCTACACGTACGCTACGGTCACAAGACGCAGGCCTCCTTATTGTCCCTAGAATTTCTATGCAAACAGCTGGAGGCAGGGCTTTCTCCTATAGAGCTCAATTTTTATGGAATGGTCTGCCTACCCATGTGAGAGACGCAGACTCGGTCTCAACTTTTAAGTCTTTACTGAAGACTCATCTCTTCAGTGCGTCATATGATTGAGTGTAGTCTGGCCCAGGAGTGTGAAGGTGAACGGAAAGGCTCTGGAGCAACGAACCGCCCTTGCTGTCTCTGCCTGGCCGGTTCCCCTCTCTCCACTGGGATTCTCTGCCTCTGACCCTATTACAGGGGCTGAGTCACTGGCTTACTGGTGCTCTTTCATGCCGTCCCTAGGAGGGGTGCGTCACTTGAGTGGGTTGAGTCACTGACGTGATCTTCCTATCTGGGTTGGCGCCCCCCCTTGGGTTGTGCCGTGGCGGAGATCTTTGTGGGCTATACTCGGCCTTGTCTCAGGATGGTAAGTTGGTGGTTGAAGATATCCCTCTAGTGGTGTGGGGGCTGTGCTTTGGCAAAGGGGGTGGGGTTATATCCTTCCTGTTTGGCCCTGTCCGGGGGTATCATCGGATGGGGCCACAGTGTCTCCCGACCCGTCCTGTCTCAGCCTCCAGTATTTATGCTGCAGTAGTTTATGTGTCAGGGGCTAGGGTCAGTCTGTTATATCTGGAGTACTTCTCCTGTCTTATCCGGTGTCCTGTGTGAATTTAAGTATGCTCTCTCTAATTCTCTCTTTCTCTTTCTCTCTCTCGGAGGACCTGAGCCCTAGGACCATGCCTCAGGACTACCTGGCCTGATGACTCCTTGCTGTACCCAGTCCACCTGGTCATGCTGCTACTCCAGTTTCAACTGTTCTGCCTGCGACTATGGAACCCTGACCTGTTTCACCGGACGTGCTAGCTTGTCCCGGACCTGCTGTTTTGGACTCTCTCTCTCTACCGCACCTGCTGTCTCTAACTCTTAATGATCGGCTATGAAAAGCAAACTGACATTTACTCCTGAGGTACTGACCTGTTGCACCCTTGACAACCACTGTGATTATTATTATTTGACCTTGTTGGTCATCTATGAACGTTTGAACATATTGGCCATGTTCTGTTATAATCTCCACCCGGCACAGCCAGAAGAGGACTGGCCACCCCTCACAGCCTGGTTCCTCTCTAGGTTTCTTCCTAGGTTCTGGCCTTTCTAGGGAGTTTTTCCTAGCCACCATGCTTCTACATCTGCATTGCTTGCTGTTTGAGGTTTTAGGCTGGGTTTCTGTACAGCACTTTGTGACATCGGCTGATGTAAAAAGGGCTTTATAAATACATTTGATTGATTGCTTGATTGATTGATTGCTAAATAAATAAACATATTATACCCAAACTAAACTCAGCAAAAAAGAAACGTCCTCTCACTGTCAACTGCGTTTATTTTCAGCAAAGTTAACATGTGTAAATATTTGTATGAACATAACAAGATTCAACAGCAAGTTCCACAGACATGTGACTAACAGAAATTGACTATTGTGTCATCAAAAAGTAACAGTCAGTATCTGGTGTGGCCACCAGCTGCATTAAGTACTGCAGTGCATCTCCTCCTCATGACTGCACCAGATTTGCCAGTTCTTGCTGTGAGATGTTACCCCACTCTTCCACCAAGGCACCTGCAAGTTCCCGGACATTTCTGGGGGGAATGGCCCTAGCCCTCACCCTCCGATCCAACAGGTCCCAGACGTGCTCAATGGGATTGAGATCCGGGCTCTTCGCTGGCCATGGCAGAACACTGACATTCCTGTCTTGCAGGAATCATGCACAGAACGAGCAGTATGGCTGGTGGCATTGTCATGCTGGAGGGTCATGTCAGGATGAGCCTGCAGGAAGGGTACTGTTAGGATTTATGTTTATGCACTATAGCCGGGTAGCATATAGGTTGAAGATGAATATTGTTTTGTTACACACACAATACAGAGGGGGGTGTGTGTGTAGGTGTGTAAGGACTGACCACCACAGGCCATAAAAGCTGTGGACAGTCTGGAGAGGGGAGGGGTGCATCACTCTGGGCCAACGAGGGTGGTGAAGAGACTGTTCAGTACCATATTAGGAATTGTTTGAGTGAAGAATCGAGGGGGACACAGGACGCAACAACCAGATGTGGACGAAAGAAAACGCCAAGTTCGGGGGCCCACAAAGGAGGAGCAAGAGTATTAACCATGCTAAACCTCTACTATGATAGGCCAACTGGACAAGTTGAGAATAAAATTGTCATAGTATAAAAACTACTATTTGAGTACATTCCACAGTTCTCTGATCTACCCTGCGCGGAGATACAGTGAACCCGTATATACGAAAATTGCATTTACCATTTATCGTTTGAGTTGAATTAAAATACTTAAAATATATTCGGTGACTATGAATCACATTTTGTCCTGATGCAAATCTCTTTTAGTACCACATGAGGGAGGTGGATGTCTTCCCTGTAATGCACAGCGTTGAGATTTCCTGCAATGACAACAAGCTCAGTCCAATGATGCTGTGACACACCGCCCCAGACCATGATGGACCCTCCACCTCCAAATCGATCCCGCTCCAGAGTACAGGCCTCAGTGTAACGCTCATTCCTTTGATGATAAACGCGAATCCGACCATCACCCCTGGTGAAACAAAACCGCGACTCGTCAGTGAAGAGCACTTTTTGCCAGTCCTGTCTGGTCCAGCGACGATGGGTTTGTGCCCATAGGCGACATTGTTGCCGGTGATGTCTGGTGAGGACCTGCCTTACCACAGGTCTACAAGCCCTCAGTCCAGCCTCTCTCAGCCTATTGCAGACAGTCTGAGCACTGATGGAGGGATTGTGCATTCCTGGTGTAACTCGGGCAGTTGTTGCTGCCATCCTGTACCTGTCCCGCAGGTGTGATGTTCGGATGTACCGATCCTGTGCAGGTGTTGTTACACGTGGTCCGCCACTGCGAGGACAATCAGCTGTCCGTCCTGTCTCCCTGTAGCGCTGTCTTAGGCGTCTCACAGTAAAGACATTGCAATTTATTGCCCTGGCCACATCTGCAGTCCTCATGCCTCCTTGCAGCATGCCTAAGGCACATTCACGCAGATGAGCAGGGACCCTGGGCATCTTTCTTTTGGTGTTTTTCAGAGTCAGTAGAAAGGCCTCTTTTTTTGCTGAATTTATATATACAGTATATATATGTACTGTTGTGGGGTGTTATATTATATACTTATATACATACAGTACCAGTCAAAAGTTTTGACACACCTACTCATTCCAAGGTTTTTAATTATTTTTACATTGTAGAATAATAGAGTGAAGACATCAAAACTATTAAATAACACATATGGAATCATGTAGTAACCAAAAAAGAATTAAACAAATATAAATATATTTTATATTTGAGATTCTTCAAAGTAGCCACCCTTTGCCTTGATAACAGCTTTACACACTCTTTGCATTCTCTCAACCAGCTTCATGAGGTAGTCACCTGGAATGCATTTCAATTAACAGGTGTGCCTTGTTAACACCTCTTTTGGCGCATGAACCACTAGCGGAACACCTACGACAACATCCGGTGAAATTGCAGAGCGCGAAATTCAAAATACAAAAATCATCATATTAAACATTCAAGAAAATACAAGTGTCATACATAATTTAAAAGCTTAACTTCTTGTTAATCCAGCCGCGTTGTCAGATTTCAAAAAGGCTGTATGGCGAAAGCATACCATTGGATTATCTGAGGACAGCGCCCCACACCAAAATACTTTTTCAACCAGCACAGGCGTCACAAAATCACAAATAGCAAATAAATAAATCACTTACCTTTGAAGATCGTCCTCTGTTTGCAATCCCAAGTGTCCCAGCTACACAAGGTCAACAGCAAAGTTAGATAAGACGGACGTTTATGAAGTAGCGCCTTGTAAACAAAAAGGGAGTAATTGAGAGATCTTATAGCATCCAGCCAACCTTTTCATACAGGTGTCCTGGATGATTATAAAACATGTTGCCTGTAACAAAACGAAGGCCACTATGGTAGATGGTATCCAAAGGTTTAAGAGGAGTAGCAGCTGCACTTTGATTAAAAATATCACCATAATAAAGAACAGATCAAAAAGATTGACTGAATAATCTGCTTCCTACTGCTTAGAGAAAGACACCATCTGTTTCTGTAGAAGAAGACAACTTCAAATCTTAGCTTCTTCAACAGCTCATCTATGTTTTTTAAACGTCAAATCCATATCAATCCAAATGCCTAAGTATTTATATGCAGGAACACGTTCGATTGGAGAACCATCTAATGAGTGAACCATCTGAAACATCTAATGATGGAACATGTAGTCCATCTGAGACATTCTAATGATGGAACATGTAGTCCATCTGAGACATTCTAATGATGGAACATGTAGTCCATCTGAGACATTCTAATGATGGAACATGTAGTCCATCTGAGACATTCTAATGATGGAACATGTAGTCCATCTGAGACATTCTAATGATGGAACATGTAGTCCATCTGAGACATTCTAATGATGGAACATGTAGTCCATCTGAGACATTCTAATGATGGAACATGTAGTCCATCTGAGACATTCTAATGATGGAACATGTAGTCCATCTGAGACATTCTAATGATGGAACATGTAGTCCATCTGAGACATTCTAATGATGGAACATGTAGTCCATCTGAGACATTCTAATGATGGAACATGTAGTCCATCTGAGACATTCTAATGATGGAACATGTAGTCCATCTGAGACATTCTAATGATGGAACATGTAATCCATCTGAGACATTCTAATGATGGAACATGTAGTCCATCTGAGACATTCTAATGATGGAACATGTAGTCCATCTGAGACATTCTAATGATGGAACATGTAGTCCATCTGAGACATTCTAATGATGGAACATGTAGTCCATCTGAGACATTCTAATGATGGAACATGTAGTCCATCTGAGACATTCTAATGATGGAACATGTAGTCCATCTGAGACATTCTAATGATGGAACATGTAGTCCATCTGAGACATTCTAATGATGGAACATGTAGTCCATCTGAGACATTCTAATGATGGAACATGTAGTCCATCTGAGACATTCTAATGATGGAACATGTAATCCATCTGAGACATCTAATGATGGAACATGTAGTCCATCTGAGACATTCTAATGATGGAACATGTAGTCCATCTGAGACATTCTAATGATGGAACATGTAGTCCATCTGAGACATTCTAATGATGGAACATGTAGTCCATCTGAGACATTCTAATGATGGAACATGTAATCCATCTGAGACATTCTAATGATGGAACATGTAGTCCATCTGAGACATTCTAATGATGGAACATGTAGTCCATCTGAGACATTCTAATGATGGAACATGTAATCCATCTGAGACATTCTAATGATGGAACATGTAGTCCATCTGAGACATTCTAATGATGGAACATGTAGTCCATCTGAGACATTCTAATGATGGAACATGTAGTCCATCTGAGACATTCTAATGATGGAACATGTAGTCCATCTGAGACATTCTAATGATGGAACATGTAGTCCATCTGAGACATTCTAATGATGGAACATGTAATCCATCTGAGACATTCTAATGATGGAACATGTAGTCCATCTGAAACATTCTAATGATGGAACATGTAGTCCATCTGAGACATTCTAATGATGGAACATGTAGTCCATCTGAGACATTCTAATGATGGAACATGTAGTCCATCTGAAACATTCTAATGATGGAACATGTAGTCCATCTGAGACATTCTAATGATGGAACATGTAGTCCATCTGAGACATTCTAATGATGGAACATGTAGTCCATCTGAGACATTCTAATGATGGAACATGTAATCCATCTGAGACATTCTAATGATGGAACATGTAATCCATCTGAGACATTCTAATGATGGAACATGTAGTCCATCTGAGACATTCTAATGATGGAACATGTAGTCCATCTGAGACATTCTAATGATGGAACATGTAGTCCATCTGAGACATTCTAATGATGGAACATGTAGTCCATCTGAGACATTCTAATGATGGAACATGTAGTCCATCTGAGACATTCTAATGATGGAACATGTAGTCCATCTGAGACATTCTAATGATGGAACATGTAGTCCATCTGAGACATTCTAATGATGGAACATGTAGTCCATCTGAGACATTCTAATGATGGAACATGTAGTCCATCTGAGACATTCTAATGATGGAACATGTAGTCCATCTGAGACATTCTAATGATGGAACATGTAGTCCATCTGAGACATTCTAATGATGGAACATGTAGTCCATCTGAAACATTCTAATGATGGAACATGTAGTCCATCTGAGACATTCTAATGATGGAACATGTAGTCCATCTGAGACATTCTAATGATGGAACATGTAATCCATCTGAGACATTCTAATGATGGAACATGTAGTCCATCTGAGACATTCTAATGATGGAACATGTAGTCCATCTGAGACATTCTAATGATGGAACATGTAGTCCATCTGAGACATTCTAATGATGGAACATGTAGTCCATCTGAGACATTCTAATGATGGAACATGTAGTCCATCTGAGACATTCTAATGATGGAACATGTAGTCCATCTGAGACATTCTAATGATGGAACATGTAGTCCATCTGAGACATTCTAATGATGGAACATGTAATCCATCTGAGACATTCTAATGATGGAACATGTAATCCATCTGAGACATTCTAATGATGGAACATGTAGTCCATCTGAGACATTCTAATGATGGAACATGTAGTCCATCTGAAACATTCTAATGATGGAACATGTAGTCCATCTGAGACATTCTAATGATGGAACATGTAGTCCATCTGAGACATTCTAATGATGGAACATGTAATCCATCTGAGACATTCTAATGATGGAACATGTAGTCCATCTGAGACATTCTAATGATGGAACATGTAGTCCATCTGAGACATTCTAATGATGGAACATGTAGTCCATCTGAGACATTCTAATGATGGAACATGTAGTCCATCTGAGACATTCTAATGATGGAACATGTAATCCATCTGAGACATTCTAATGATGGAACATGTAGTCCATCTGAGACATTCTAATGATGGAACATGTAATCCATCTGAGACATTCTAATGATGGAACATGTAGTCCATCTGAGACATTCTAATGATGGAACATGTAGTCCATCTGAGACATTCTAATGATGGAACATGTAGTCCATCTGAGACATTCTAATGATGGAACATGTAGTCCATCTGAGACATTCTAATGATGGAACATGTAGTCCATCTGAGACATTCTAATGATGGAACATGTAGTCCATCTGAGACATTCTAATGATGGAACATGTAATCCATCTGAGACATTCTAATGATGGAACATGTAGTCCATCTGAGACATTCTAATGATGGAACATGTAATCCATCTGAGACATTCTAATGATGGAACATGTAATCCATCTGAGACATTCTAATGATGGAACATGTAGTCCATCTGAGACATTCTAATGATGGAACATGTAGTCCATCTGAGACATTCTAATGATGGAACATGTAGTCCATCTGAGACATTCTAATGATGGAACATGTAATCCATCTGAGACATTCTAATGATGGAACATGTAGTCCATCTGAGACATTCTAATGATGGAACATGTAGTCCATCTGAAACATTCTAATGATGGAACATGTAATCCATCTGAGACATTCTAATGATGGAACATGTAATCCATCTGAGACATTCTAATGATGGAACATGTAATCCATCTGAGACATTCTAATGATGGAACATGTAGTCCATCTGAGACATTCTAATGATGGAACATGTAGTCCATCTGAAACATTCTAATGATGGAACATGTAGTCCATCTGAGACATTCTAATGATGGAACATGTAGTCCATCTGAGACATTCTAATGATGGAACATGTAGTCCATCTGAGACATTCTAATGATGGAACATGTAGTCCATCTGAGACATTTTAATGATGGAACATGTAGTCCATCTGAGACATTCTAATGATGGAACATGTAGTCCATCTGAAACATTCTAATGATGGAACATGTAATCCATCTGAGACATTCTAATGATGGAACATGTAGTCCATCTGAGACATTCTAATGATGGAACATGTAGTCCATCTGAGACATTCTAATGATGGAACATGTAGTCCATCTGAAACATTCTAATGATGGAACATGTAGTCCATCTGAGACATTCTAATGATGGAACATGTAGTCCATCTGAAACATTCTAATGATGGAACATGTAGTCCATCTGAGACATTCTAATGATGGAACATGTAGTCCATCTGAGACATTCTAATGATGGAACATGTAGTCCATCTGAGACATTCTAATGATGGAACATGTAGTCCATCTGAGACATTCTAATGATGGAACATGTAGTCCATCTGAGACATTCTAATGATGGAACATGTAGTCCATCTGAGACATTCTAATGATGGAACATGTAGTCCATCTGAGACATTCTAATGATGGAACATGTAGTCCATCTGAAACATTCTAATGATGGAACATGTAGTCCATCTGAAACATTCTAATGATGGAACATGTAGTCCATCTGAGACATTCTAATGATGGAACATGTAATCCATCTGAGACATTCTAATGATGGAACATGTAGTCCATCTGAGACATTTTAATGATGGAACATGTAGTCCATCTGAGACATTTTAATGATGGAACATGTAGTCCATCTGAGACATTCTAATGATGGAACATGTAGTCCATCTGAGACATTCTAATGATGGAACATGTAGTCCATCTGAGACATTCTAATGATGGAACATGTAGTCCATCTGAGACATTCTAATGATGGAACATGTAGTCCATCTGAGACATTCTAATGATGGAACATGTAGTCCATCTGAGACATTCTAATGATGGAACATGTAATCCATCTGAGACATTCTAATGATGGAACATGTAGTCCATCTGAGACATTCTAATGATGGAACATGTAGTCCATCTGAGACATTCTAATGATGGAACATGTAATCCATCTGAAACATTCTAATGATGGAACATGTAGTCCATCTGAGACATTCTAATGATGGAACATGTAGTCCATCTGAAACATTCTAATGATGGAACATGTAGTCCATCTGAGACATTCTAATGATGGAACATGTAGTCCATCTGAGACATTCTAATGATGGAACATGTAGTCCATCTGAAACATTCTAATGATGGAACATGTAGTCCATCTGAAACATTCTAATGATGGAACATGTAGTCCATCTGAGACATTCTAATGATGGAACATGTAGTCCATCTGAGACATTCTAATGATGGAACATGTAGTCCATCTGAGACATTCTAATGATGGAACATGTAGTCCATCTGAGACATTCTAATGATGGAACATGTAGTCCATCTGAGACATTCTAATGATGGAACATGTAGTCCATCTGAGACATTCTAATGATGGAACATGTAATCCATCTGAAACATTCTAATGATGGAACATGTAGTCCATCTGAGACATTCTAATGATGGAACATGTAGTCCATCTGAGACATTCTAATGATGGAACATGTAATCCATCTGAAACATTCTAATGATGGAACATGTAGTCCATCTGAAACATTCTAATGATGGAACATGTAGTCCATCTGAAACATTCTAATGATGGAACATGTAGTCCATCTGAGACATTCTAATGATGGAACATGTAGTCCATCTGAAACATTCTAATGATGGAACATGTAGTCCATCTGAGACATTGTTTAGAGAGTTTTTTTTTTTTTTATCAGCAAGGGATTCCTGCATAGCTATAAAAATCTGACTGTAGTTTTGACACAGTCAGATCAACAGCCAGATCAACAGTCAGATCAACAGTCAGATCAACAGTCAGATTAACAGTCAGATCAACAGCCAGATACACAGTCAGATCAACAGTCAGATCAACAGCCAGATCAACAGTCAGATCAACAGTCAGATCAACAGTCAGATCAACATCCAGATCAACAGTCAGATCAACAGCCGGATCAACAGTCAGATCAACAGCCAGATCAACAGTCAGATCAACATCCAGATCAACAGTCAGATCAACAGTCAGATCAATAGCCAGATCAACAGTCAGATCAACAGTCAGATCAACAGCCAGATCAACAGTCAGATCAACATCCAGATCAACAGTCAGATCAACAGTCAGATCAATAGCCAGATCAACAGTCAGATCAACAGTCAGATCAACAGCCAGATCAACAGTCAGATCAACAGTCAGGGCAATATCATACATATACTTTCATCCACATATAGATGAAGTTTATGATTTTTTAACAGATTGACCAATGTTGTTTATATTAATAGTGAAGAGAACAGGTCCCAAAATGGACCCCTGTGGTACACCTTTATGTACATCAAGAAATTCAGACTTAACCCCATCAATCACGACGGCCTGAGTTCTGTCACTAAGATAATCATGAAACCAAGAACAGGCGTCAGAGCTCAGACCTATCGAGGACAACGTAATCTATAAAATAACACGATCAACAGTATCAAAAAGCTTTTGACAGGTCTACAAACCAAGCAGCACATTTAATTTTAGCATCTAAAGTATTGACAAGATCATTAACAACTAATGTAGATGCTGTGATACTGCTATGCCCAGGCCTAAACCCTGATTGGATGGCATGGCCTAAACCCTGATTGGATGTCGAGGCCTAAACCCTGATTGGTTTACATTCTAAATACCTTTCTCAGATAAAAAAATAGCAAATTTGTAAATTTACCAAACGTTCAAGAATCTTAGCTTGACAAGGAAGCCTTAAAATGGGTCGATAAGTATAAAGATCTCTACTCTCCCTGTCCTTAAGGACAGGCAGCACAAGAAGTCATTTCCATATGTTTTGAATATTTCCTGATAACAATGTGGGTTATTGAACCAACAGGAGGAGCCATATGGCGAACGGAGCTAACACACAAACAGTCTATCTGACCACCATCTCTTTGTAAGCTTCTGTCTCAAATGGCACCCTATTCCCTACATAGTGCACTACTTTAGACCAGATTCCTATGGAACCCTAATCCCTATATAGTGCACTACTTTAGACCAGAGCCCTATGGAACCCTATTCCCTATATATAGTGCACTACTTTTGACCAGAGCCCTATAGAACCCTATTACTTATATAGTGCACTACTTTAGACCAGAGCCCTATGGAACCCTATTCCCTATATATAGTGCACTACTTTAGACCAGAGCCCTATGGAACCCTATTCCCTATATATAGTGCACTACTTTTGACCAGGGCCCTATGGTCTAAAGTAGTGCACTATGTATGGAATAGGGTGCCATTTGGGACGCATTTTTGTAAATTTAAGCCCTGTAGTAAGGACATGAAATTAAAAGCAGCCTTGTTGTCCACCACGCTCCAGTCAGACATGTTATGCTAAACGGGGCTATTAGAAGATGCAAATAGGATTGGCTGGATATTTTGCATGTCGGCATCTGCCAAGAATTCCATTTTTTAATTTCTCATAAACTGATAACAACTTGGCATCAGCGGACCATTAGTGAATGCAAATGACTGTTCCCCCCCAATCCCACCCTGGCACTCGTGTCACGCACTCACACACCACACACACACACACACACTCCTCACATCTCCATCATAACAAAGTGATCAGATAGAAGAGCTATTCACGGAACACGATGCAACGTAGCCCCTCCAAGTCAAAACAAACTGAGGGAACTGTCACTCTGGCACCTTGATACACTCACTGGCCAATGCATTAGGGTACACCACCTCGTTCATGAACACGGATCGCTTCTACAGACAGTGAGTCACGTGGCCGTGATGCAATTGTGCATCTGTAAAAGTTAGTTAGAGTCTTAGGGGACAAGCCACATTTCTTCAGCCTGCTGTTGCGCCTTCTTCGCCACACTGTCTGTGGGGGTGGGCCATTTCAGATTGTCAGTGATGTGTACGCTGAGGAACTTCAAGATTTCCACCTTCTCCACTGCTGCCTCGTCGATGCTCCCTCTGCAGTTTCCAGAAGTCTATGATCAGCTCCTTCATTTTGTTGACGTTGAGGGAAAGGTTATTCTCCTGGCACCACTCCGCCAGGGCCCTCATCTCCTCCCTGTAGGCTGTCTAGTCATTGTTGGTAATCAGGCCTACTACTGCTGTGTTGTCTGCAAACTTGTTGGAAGCGTGCATGGCCAAGCAGTCATGGGCGAACAGGGAGTACAGGAGGGGGCTCAGCATGCATCCTTGTGGGGCCCCAGTGTTGAGGATCAGCGAAGTGGAGGTGTTGTTTCGTTCCGTCACCACCTGGGGGCGGCCCGTCAGGAAGTCCAGGACCCAGTTGCACAGGGTGGGGTTCAGACCCAGAGCCTCGAGCTTAATGATGAGCTTGAATGGTACTATGTTGTTGAATGCGGAGCTATACTCAATGAACAGCATTCTTATATAGGTATTCCTCTTGTCCAGGTGGAATAGGGCAGTGTGCATTGTGATGGCGATTGCATCATCTGTGGACCTATTGGGGCGGCATGCAAATTGAAGTGGGTCTAGGGTGACAAGTAAGGTGGAGGTGATATAATCCTTGACTAGTCTCTGAAACGCAGCCTGATCGCGTTAGGCTGCATTTAAAAATGTGTTTATGTCGGTTTGATCGCAGGGGGAGTCACTGGTAATGTCTTAAGTTTTCGGTTTGGCTATTTGTTTTAAAGTGAATTAGTCTATAAATAAATCTCTTTGCCAAAATTCGTCATCTCTCCCATGTCTTATTCGACTAGTAGTTGTTCTGAAATGTTTATTGCCTACATTTTACTCCCTCCTCTATGTTTAATATAACACACATACATGAATTACTTATTTTGGTTGCCTATCCTGACGTGAAACTAGTTCTATAGAAAGTATTTGCCTCTAGTCACAAAATTAAGGAAATTAGAAGGGGGGATTTCGGCAGGCAAGAAAATAGCCTTGCCGAACCCCCCCCCCCCCCCCCCCCCCTTCTAATTTCCATAATTTTGTGGCTAGAGTTCACACGGAGGGCGGGGGGGGGGCAGGGGGGAGCTTTTCGGCACAACACCGGCAGCCTTGCGAGGGTTAACACTTTTAAATGTCTTACTCACGTCGGCCAAGGAGAAGGAGATCTCACAGTCCTTGGTAGTGGGCCGCGTCAGTGGCACTGTGTTATCCTCAAAGCGGGCGAAGAAGGTGTTTAGCTTGTCCGGAAGCAAGACATCCGTGTCCGTGACGGGGCTGGTTTTCTCTTTGTAGTCCGTGATTGTCTGTAGACCCTGCCACATAGGTCTCGTGTCTGAGCCGTTGAATTGCGACTCCACTTTGTCTCTGTACTGATGCTTTGCCTTTTTGATTGCCTTACAGAGGGAATAACTACACTGTTTGCATTCTCAGACATCTATCAGGTAAACAGGGATTAAGGTGTATTCTCAGACATCTATCAGGTAAACAGGGATTAAGGTGTATTCTCAGACGTCTATCAGGTAAACAGGGATTAAGGTGTATTCTCAGACGTCTATCAGGTAAACAGGGATTAAGGTGTATTCTCAGACATCTATCAGGTAAACAGGGATTAAGGTGTATTCTCAGACATCTATCAGGTAAACAGGGATTAAGGTGTATTCTCAGACATCTATCAGGTAAACAGGGATTAAGGTGTATTCTCAGACATCTATCAGGTAGACAGGGATTAAGGTGTATTATCAGACGTCTATCAGGTAAACAGGGATTAAGGTGTATTCTCAGACATCTATCAGGTAAACGGGGATTAAGGTGTATTCTCAGACATCTATCAGGTAAACAGGGATTAAGGTGTATTCTCAGACGTCTATCGGGTAAACAGGGATTAAGGTGTATTCTCAGACATCTATCAGGTAGACAGGGATTAAGGTGTATTCTCAGACATCTATCAGGTAGACAGGAATTAAGGTGTATTCTCAGACATCTATCAGGTGGACAGGAATTAAGGCGTATGCTCAGACATCTATCAGGTAGACAGGGATTAAGGTGTATTCTCAGACATCTATCAGGTAGACAGGGATTAAGGTGTATTCTCAGACATCTATCAGGTGGACAGGAATTAAGGTGTATTCTCAGACATCTATCAGGTGGACAGGAATTAAGGTGTATTCTCAGACATCTATCAGGTAAACAGGGATTAAGGTGTATTCTCAGACATCTATCAGGTGGACAGGAATTAAGGTGTATTATCAGACGTCTATCAGGTAGACAGGGATTAAGGTGTATTCTCAGACATCTATCAGGTGGACAGGAATTAAGGTGTATTCTCAGCAAACTGTCAGCCAACAGTTGAAGCATTAATATTCAAACCTTTACATAATATTACTTCAGAAATTAGATTTTATTTACTTAACCCAATTTTTTTATAGTATGAATATATTCTATGTATTTTAGCTCTAAACGTAAGGCAGACAATGACTTATTCATCCATGGATTGTTCCGTGGTAATGCTGTGTCTGCAGGGCTGTTTGCTGCCTAGTGTTTACCAGGTTTACAGGGAGGGAGGTGGAATGGGTGGAGGCTGTGTATTGCAGCCAACCCCAGACAGAAAGGTGCAGAAAGAGAGGCAAACAGAGGTTATATTGGTAAATAATTCATAAGGCCGGGGAATTCATTTTCTGACACGCTTTCGTGGTCACCGTCGCCATGGGGATATTTGAGAAGCTAAATGCCACTCGGCGCGACGGTGAATATAGTCCCCCGCCGCACAGCAGTGTATATGGTCCCCACAGCGTAGCTCAGAGCGATCCGAGCCAAAACGGGGAGAGACCAGGAAGGGACAGGGATGGACATGGGTGGGCAAACACAGAAGAAATACAACAGAATGCTCCCTCATATCTCATAGAGAGCAGTGGAAACATACCGTAGGGAGCAGAGAAACTCTGGTTCAGGTTGGGATATGAAGGAGTCAATATAGATTGACACAGAGCCAAGCCTATAGGATGTCTAGTAATGAGTCAATACAGATTGACACAGAGCCAAGCCTATAGGACGTCTAGTAAGGAGTCAATACAGATTGACACAGAGCCACGCCTATAGGACGTCTAGTAAGGAGTCAATACAGATTGACACAGAGCCAAGCCTATAGGACGTCTAGTAAGGAGTCAATACAGATTGACCAGAGCCACGCCTATAGGACGTCTAGTAAGGAGTCAATACAGATTGACCCAGAGCCACGCCTATAGGACGTCTAGTGAGGAGTCAATACAGATTGACACAGAGCCAAGCCTATAGGATGTCTAGTAAGGAGTCAATACAGATTGACACAGAGCCAAGCCTATAGGACGTCTAGTAAGGAGTCAATACAGATTGACCCAGAGCCACGCCTATAGGACGTCTAGTGAGGAGTCAATACAGATTGACACAGATTTCTACAACTGCACTGTCAACAGACTGAATCCTGTTTTTACACACCAGAGATTTATACAACTGCACTCAGTCAACAGACTGAATCGTGTTGCAATCCTTCACATGAGGCCAGACAGGTTAAATACATCAATCAGTAAGTGACTAGTGGCTACAAAATAGTTCTGGTCACCTTTAAGTACATGTCTGTTTTTTTGGGGATGAAACCGGTCTCTAAACATTTCCAATTTCATATCGTGTCTTCTCATCATAACTCCGTTTACTTGATCATGGCACCCTATTCCCTATAAAGGTGTACTATTTCTGACCAGGTCCCGTAGGGAATAGGGTATATAAAGGTTAAAGGGTGCTATTGGCGACAGGGCCACTGTTACTCCTACCTCTTTATAAAACGCCATCATAACCCCATTACAGAACACTACAGAGACCAACACTTGTGAATATAATTATTTATTTACTCTTAACGTGATGCAAGAAATTTACACATTGTTCTCTCAAGGTATAAAATATGTCTTAAATAAAGAGTTTTTTATCTCCATTTACACGTTCATGTAAATGTTCATGTAAATGAATGAATCATGTGTTAACAAACCCTGAAAATAATATTCAATCCCTAAAATAGTTAGCAATACCAATCCAGCAGATTGCAACAAAGTTCCCAGAAGTTCAAATAGTATTGCTCAATATTCACCTTTATAATAAAAAATTATGACACAAAATAAGCATTGTTCTGAAATTATATATAGATATTTACATCAACAATAGTTTAGTCCAAAAAAAAAAGGCCTTGGTTTGAAGCTAGGTGAGTTAGATATCAAGGGATGTGTGACGTTGTGCAACGGGTCCGTTCGTCGAGCTCTTTAGAAGGCAGATTAACGGATGACCATCTCTGGAGGAGGCCCTAATAACACCCTAATCCCTATGTAATGACACTACCTTTGACAGGGGCCATAGCAGCCATAGTCAAAAGTAGTTGACTACCCAGGGATTTAGGGTGCCATTTGGGACACGGCCTCTGTGTGTGATGACTGTCTTCATCTTGGGCATTGTGGAACCTGCCTGTGGAGACAGAAAAACCAGAAGAAGAGTTGAGCATTAGGACAAACATCATTTAATGAGAACGTTAAGGCTAGCGGGAAACAACCAGGTTAGATTGGGGTGAATCACCAGCTGAATGTCCAACTGAAAACATAACATTAATGACTCCACCCTAACGGCACAACCCCCCCCCCCCCCCCCGGGCCCAAACGGGGCCACTATATTTTTGACCGGGGCCCAAACGGGGCCACTATATATGAAATAGGGTGCTGTTTGAGATGCAGTCCTACTCTAAGCTCTCAAAGGGCAGTCAGCCCCAAGAAGGATCTTCTTTAGGGGGACCAGAATGATGTGATGAGCACAGATGAAACATTCTAGATTATCAATCTAAATCAATAGGTATTTTCCTGGAAGATACCTCCCTTCAACATGAGGAGAGAGGTCAGTGTCAAAGGAGAGTGGGGACTGTAGCTGGGGAGAGAGAGAGCTGGGGAGAGAGAGAGAGAGAGAGAGAGAGAGAGAGAGAGAGAGAGAGAGATGCCCAATGTATGACCATATTAGAGAGACATATTTCCCTCAGATTACACAGATCCACAAAGAATTCGAAAACAAATCCAATTTTGATAAACTCCCATATCTACTGGGTGAAATTCCACAGTGTGCCATCACAGCAGCAAGATTTGTGACCTGTTGCCACAAGAAAAGGGCAACCAGTGAAGAACAAACACCACTGTAAATACAACCCATATTTATGTTTATTTATTTTAACTTGTGTGCTTTAACCATTTGTACATTGTTACAACACTGCATATATATAATATGACATTTGTAATGTCTTTATTGTTTTGAAACTTCTGTATGTGTAATGTTTACTGTTCATTTTTATTGTTTATTTGACTTTTGAATATTACCTACCTCACTTGCTTTGGCAATGTTAACACATGTTTCCCATGCCAATAAAGCCCCTTGAATTGAGAGAGAGAGAGAGAGAGAGAGAGAGAGAGAGAGAGAGAGAGAGAGAGAGAGAGAGAGAGAGAGAGAGAGAGAGAGAGAGAGAGAGAGAGAGAGAGAGAGAGAGAGAGAGAGAGAGAGAGAGAGAGAGAGAGAGAGAGAGAGAGAGAGAGAGAGAGAGAGAGAGAGAGAGAGAGAGAGAGAGAGAGAGAGAGAGAGAGAGAGAGAGAGAGAGAGAGAGAGAGAGAGAGGACACTTTGACTTTTGGTCTTTCTTTACTGAAACATTCTCATTTCATTTTAAACTCACCCCCCCCCACTAAAATAAAAAAACAAAATATAGCCTGTACTGCATACATGTACCATACTCACCTTTCCATCTACCACATGATACAAATCACCATACACAAAAAACAATACCCTCTCCTACAACCGTATATCCAAAACATCTTCCCCAGCTGTACAGACAGCCCCCCCAACACACCATATCTCCTCAAACATCTCCACACATTTTATCATTTTATAGAACTCAAACTCAACCCTAAGGCGCGCAGAGACCATCCCATTAAACAATAGTAAAGGGTCTGTTATCCCCCCACCTTTGACCCTGTTTCTCCTTGTTAGCCAAATAGCTAACTTTGCCTGAGCAAACAGAAAATTCAACAAAACACATTTTTCTTTCTCCTTACTCGAATACCTGTATCCCATTATAAACATCCCAACAGCAAAAACCCAACCTCTCACACAGACATTCCAACAGAGACATTAATGGCATTAACCTGGTGCACACAGACAACACATGAATCACAGTTTCTTTCATTTGACAGAAAGGACACCCCTGCCCGATTCCCGGATCAACACGTGCCAACCAGCTGTTAGTGGCCAGGGCTCCATGAAGAACCCTCCACTGGAGGTCCCCTGACCTCTTTGGTACTGGGGGTTTGTAGAGCGCCCTCCATCTAAAACCCATCATACTCTCCTCCCCACATACCCCCTGCCACTGATGTGCCTTCACTCCTGTTAGGCTTCTAATGTTCCTAACCTTAACGCAGAGGTTGTAGAGGGCTTTACCTCCACCCCCTCAAACTCCCCCAGGCTCGGAGTGTTAAAATCTAACAAGTCCTCCAGACCCCCTTGCCAGTCTCCAGTCTCTGCCGTCACCTGCAGTGGCGGAAACATTGGTGGCCCCTCTCCCTTTGGCCTCTCAAACATCCCCCTTACCGGCTCAGACAGTGCCTCCTGAATCTCTCCAGCAGCCTAAGCGACGTTATTCCTGTTTGTTGAGCCAAGACCTCCGGGGTTTTCCACCCCTCCTCTCCCAGCATTCTCAGGTCACCTAGCCTTTGTACACCCCTGCCATCAGTTGCCTCTGCAGGGCGGCAGACTGAACCGATCTCAAAGGGATGGCTGGGTTGTGGAAAATAGGCTCCTCCCACACCCACTGCCCAGGCTCCACACCCCCTTCTCGTGTGGGCCTTAATAGCTGCCAGGTCCTCAGCACCGCAGAGTAAAACTCTGAGAGACCTGCTGTACTCAGCCTCTCCAGCTTCATGAGGAACAGCTGCCGGTCCAACCCTAAACCGCCAGCTCTCCTCAGCAGCGCGCATGCTGGTTCCCTCCAGCCAACATCAGTATGGTACAACAGTCTCTGCACCGCCTTTAGCCGGAAGGCAGCCATCCTGCTCTCCAGTTCCACCAGGCCCTGTCCTCCTTCGTGGGCGGTCATGTACAACACTGCTGCCTTCAGCCAGTGATGTCCCGACCAAAAGAAGTCCACCAGCTTGCGTTGCAGGTCTGCAAGCAGACCGGCGGGGGGGTTGAGGACAGCCAGTTTATGCCACAAGGAAGATGCCACCAGGTTGTTAATTATCAGCACCCTCCCTCTATATGACACTTGGGATAGGAGCCACCTCCACCTGGCCAGTCTTGACACCACTGCCTGTGACAGCCCCTCCCAGTTCTTCCTGACCCACCTCTCCGAGCCCAGGTACACCCCCAACACTTTAAGCCCTTCACAACCCCACTGCAAACCCCCTGGAAGCAGAGGAGGAGCCCTATCCCCCCATGCCCCACATAACAGAGCTTTGCTCTTTCCCCAGTTTACCTTAGCTGATGAAGCTCCCTCGTACACCTTCAGACTGGTCTCTAGTTCCTGCATATCTTGCCCATCCCTGACCATCACAGAAACATCATCTGCATATGCTGAGACTGCTATTCCTGTCACCACCTCCATGCCTGTCCAGCACACTCCCCGCAGTCTCCTGCGTAGCAGTCCTAAAAAAGGCTCAATGGCTAGTGTGTACAGCTGCCCAGATAGAGGGCATCCTTGTCTAATGCCCCGTCTCACCCAGACTGGCCTACTGAGCCCCCCTCCCACCTTAACCATACATGACGCCCCAGCATACAACAGCTTCACACAGGTCACAAAACTCTTCCCAAACCCATACACAGACATCACATTAAACAGATACTCATGATCCACTCTATCAAAGGCCTTCTCTTGATCTAAAGAGACCAGTCCAAAGTTCACATTAGAACCTCTCGACAAGTCCAACATGTCCCTAATCAAGAACAAGTTGTCCGTGATTGAGCGTCCCGGTACACAATATGTCTGGTCCTTGTGTATTATAGAGTCCAGATGGGACTTCAGTCTGTTAGAGAGGACCTTGGCAAAAATCTTGTAGTCCGCACAGAGTAATGCCACAGGCATCCAGTTCTTAAGTTCACACAAGTCCCCTTTTTTGGGCAGGAGAGTCAGAGCCGCCCGACGGCAGCTCATCGGCAACTCTCCTACCCCGATGCACTCACGCAAGACGCAAAAGAAGTCCTGTCCAATTATTCCCCAGAATTTTTTGTAAAACTCCACTGGGAGTCCATCGACCCCCGGTGCACGACCGGGGGACATCTGGGTTACGGCCTCTGCCAGTTCATGTGACAACAGAGGAATGTCCATTTCATCCCTCTGTGCCCGAGAGAGCTTAGGGAGTCCTGCGAACAAGACCTGAGCACACATAGGATCACACATTTCTGCCCTATACAATTCAGTATAAAACTCCACAGTCCGCTCCCGCATCTCCCCCACCACAGAGGTCACCCGCCCATCAGACAGCCGTAGACAATGCATACCCTTGGCTTCACTGCTCTGTCTTTCCAAACCAAAGAAGAAGGAGCTGGGAGCATCCATCTCCTTGAGCATGGAGAACATAGCTCTTACAAGTGCTCCCTTTGCTTTAACCTGGAAAAAACTGCCCAGGTCCCTACGTAATTCGGCTAAATTAGCCTGGAGGCCTACATTGCCTTGCCCCACCATCTCTACCTCCATCTCACTAATACACCGCTCTAGTTCCCCCAATACTCTCCTAGCCTCTGAGGATGAGAGAGCTGTGTACTGTTGACAGAAAAGCCATATTTGCACTTTCCCCACATCCCACCATTGACTCAGAGACTCATACTCCTCTCTTCGCTGCCCCCACCTTTCCCAAAAAGTCTGGAAAACTGAGCAAAAAGTGGCATCTTGTAAGAGCTTTACATTGAACTTCCAATAAGATGCCTGCCGGGGCCCTGGTGAAATAGACAGCCGAGCCATGGTTATGTGATGGTCCGAAAACCCCACTGGGAGAATGGTAGCACCCAGCAGCCTATTGCTCTGATTCCTAGATATGTAAAAACGATCAAGTCGGGCTGCACTCACCCTAGCCCCAAAAACCTTCACCCATGTATACTGTCTTGTGTTTGGATGTTTAGTTCTCCAAACATCCACTAGGTCAAACTGATTAATGATGTCCCCTAACACTCCCACTGACACTGAATGAGGCTCTTCCCCATTTCTGTCTTTTGTAAAATCCATTGTACAGTTCCAGTCACCTCCGATCACCAGCGTCTCCTCAGGCGCTACTTGTGAGAGTTCCTGTCTAAGACTCCCAAATAGAACCCCTCTTTCTCTCCCTGTGTTAGGCGCATACACATTTATAAAAACAAAACCCATGCTGTTAATTTCTGCTTTAACAACAAGCAACCTACCCTTACACACTTCCTTTGAGGAGCAAATTTTTACAGACAGACCCGGTGCAAAAAGGACTGCCACCCCTGCACTAAGATTTGTCCCATGGCTCAACACACTTGCCCCTTTCCACCAGAGCCCCCAATCAACTTCATTCACCACATCACTATGCGTCTCCTGCAGAAATAACACATGTACTTTTTTTTGTTTTACATATTCACCCAACACACTCCTCTTTCCCGCATCTCTGGCGCCATTTATATTAAGCGAGCCTACCCGAAGAGTCTCCATAAGAAGTGGGAGAAAAGCCAGCAGAGAAATAGACCAATAGCAAAGCTCAAAAAGCCCCAGTGTCAGAAAGAAATTAAACATTTAAACAGTGTCTGAAGGTAAACCTTTACGCACTGTTGTGACCCACTTCCTCAACCTAAACCATTTCTTGGGTGAGAGTACACCATGCCCCTCATTTCTCATAGCATGTTGTACTGATCTTACAAACTTTCTAGGATCAGGAAAAAAAGCCTCAAGATTAACTTTTTTCCCCTTAGTCTCATTCAGGAACCTTGTCAGTTCTCTCAACGTGTACTTAGACCCCTCTGGTTGACTGGCTGTCAGCTCCGGGCCAATTGAAGAGGAGTCTGAAAAAAATAACTCCTCATCCTCTTCCTCAGACTCACTTTCCTCCTCTTCTCTATCTCCCACCCTGACCACCTGCTCTTTCTCTCTGGTTAGGGCCTCACCCACAGCAACAGGCAACATTTACATGGTGCCTTTGTCCACACCCTTTTTCCTTTTCCGCTTGACACCCTCCTCCTCCCCCCCTAATCTCTTACACTTCCCCACTATACTCTCCTCATCCACTAGAATAACCTGACTAGACCCAGTATCATCTACACCACCCTCCATAGCATGACTAGGGCCAGCCTCAGCTACCCCACCCTCCATAGCATGACTAGGGCCAGCCTCAGCTACCCCACCCTCCATAGCATGACTAGGGCCAGCCTCAGCTACCCCACCCTCCATAGCATGACTAGGGCCAGCCTCAGCTACCCCACCCTCCATAGCATGACTAGGGCCAGCCTCAGCTACCCCACCCTCCATAACCTGACTAGACCCAGTATCATCTACACCACCCTCCATAGCATGACTAGGGCCAGCCTCAGCTACCCCACCCTCCATAGCATGACTAGGGCCAGCCTCAGCTACCCCACCCTCCATAGCATGACTAGGGCCAGCCTCAGCTACCCCACCCTCCATAGCATGACTAGGGCCAGCCTCAGCTACCCCACCCTCCATAGCATGACTAGGGCCAGCATCAGCTACCCCACCCTCCATAGCATGACTAGGGCCAGCCTCAGCTACCCCACCCTCCATAGCATGACTAGGGCCAGCCTCAGCTACCCCACCATCCATAGCATGACTAGGGCCAGCCTCAGCTACCCCACCATCCATAGCATGACTAGGGCCAGCCTCAGCTACCCCACCATCCATAGCATGACTAGGGCCAGCCTCAGCTACCCCACCATCCATAGCATGACTAGGGCCAGCCTCAGCTACCCCACCCTCCATAGCATGACTAGGGCCAGCCTCAGCTACCCCACCATCCATAGCATGACTAGGGCCAGCCTCAGCTACCCCACCATCCATAGCATGACTAGGGCCCGCCTCAGCTACCCCACCATCCATAGCATGACTAGGGCCAGCCTCAGCTACCCCACCCTCCATAGCATGACTAGGGCCAGCCTCAGCTACCCCACCCTCCATAGCATGACTAGGGCCAGCCTCAGCTACCCCACCCTCCATAGCATAACTAGGCCCAGCCTCAGCTACCCCACCATCCATAGCCTGACTAGACTCAGCCTCTGCTATACCACCATCCATATCCTGCCTAAACCCAGCACCCTTTACACCACCCTCCATAGCATAACTAGGGCCAGCCTCAGCTACCCCACCCTCCATAGCATGACTAGGGCCAGCCTCAGCTACCCCACCATCCATAGCCTGACTAGGGCCAGCCTCAGCTACCCCACCATCTCTAGCCTGACTAGACCCGGCCTCTGCTTCCCCACCATCTCTAGCCTGACTAGACCCAGCCTCCACTACCCCACCATCTCTAGCCTGACTAAACTCAGCTACAGCTACCCCACCATCTCTAGCCTGACTAGGCCCAGCCTCATCTACACCACCATCTCTAACCTGACTAGGCCCAGCCTCTGCTGTCTGCATCTCCTTACCCCCTGCACTTTGACCTCGATTTCCCCCACTGGCGCTTGTACCCTCACCTTGTCTACGGCCTTTGTGTGGGCACGCACACAAAGTGCTCTTGTGCCCCAAATCCCCACATTCAAAACACCGTAGACTATCTGTGCTGGCAAAACCTGCATAGAGCCCCTCCCCATGTCTCACTTTAAAGTGCACATTTAGCTGTTGCTCGTTGTTGTTCAGAAACATAAACACTTGCCTCCGGAACGAAACAACGTGTTTAACGGCATCTGCCTGAAACCCTGCTGACACGGAAACCGCTAGCAAACTTACCAAAACGACTCAGCTCTTTCCTAATTTGATCATCCGTAATAAACGGAGGCAAATTTGCCACTACAACTCTTGTTGAAGGGGTAGAGAGAGGTGAAATTGACACCAACACATCCCTTACAAATATTCCGCTAGCAATTAGCCTACCAACCAAATTAGCCCTTTTCATGAACACAACCACAGCTTTGTTCATTCTAGAAGCAGAATGTATAAACTCAGCTCCTACCTGTTCACCGACCGCGAGCAGAACCTCCTCCACCTTAACTCCGTTCTCAGGAACACACCTGAATCCATGCTGTATAGACAGCGTCTCCTCCGCGCTAGGCTGAGAAGCCATCGCGCACACCACAACTTCCAAACCCCAGGAAAGTTACTCTGTCCTCTTCCACCCTAACTTTGAAAAAAAACTTTGGATACCGCTAAAACAAATATTGCATTAACCCTCCACCATAGAAAATAACATGTAAAGAAAAGAATCAAGAAAGTTAGTTAGGATAGAGCTTTCCACACCAAACACTCAAACTCCAAAAACACCCAGCATGCACTGCGAGAGAGAGAGAGAGAGAGAGAGAGAGAGAGAGAGAGAGAGAGAGAGAGAGAGAGAGAGAGAGAGAGAGAGAGAGGGAGCTGGGGAGCGAGAAAGAGGGAGCTGGGGAGCGAGAGAGAGAGAGAGAGAGAGAGAGAGGGGGAGCTGGGGAGAGAGAGAGAGAGAGAGGGAGCTGGGGAGAGAGAGGGAGCTGGGGAGAGAGAGAGAGAGAGAGAGAGGGAGCTGGGGAGAGAGAGAGAGAGAGAGAGAGAGAGAGAGAGAGAGAGAGGGAGCTGGGGAGAGAGGGAGCTGGAGAGAGCTGGGGAGAGAGAGAGAGAGAGAGAGAGAGAGAGAGAGAGAGAGAGAGAGAGAAAGAGAGAGCTGGGGAGAGAGAGAGAGAGAGAGAGAGAGAGAGAGAGAGAGAGAGAGAGAGAGAGAGAGAGAGAGAGAGAGAGAGAGCTGGAGAGAGAGAGAGAGAGAGAGAGAGAGAGAGAGAGAGAGAGAGAGAGGAGAGGGAGAGAGAGAGAGAGCTGGAGAGAGAGAGAGAGAGAGAGAGAGCTGGAGAGAGAGAGAGAGAGAGAGAGAGAGAGAGAGAGAGAGAGAGAGAGAGAGAGAGAGAGAGAGAGAGAGAGAGAGAGAGAAAGAGGGAGCTGGGGAGAGAGAGAGAGAGAGAGAGAGAAAGAGGGAGCTGGGGAGCGAGAGAGAGAGAAAGAGGGAGCTGGGGAGAGAGAGAGAGAGAGGGAGCTGGGAAGAGAGAGAGAAAGAGGGAGCTGGGGAGAGGGAGAGAGAGAGAGAAGGAGAGATCTTTGTAAGTATAAATGTTTACTACTTGTTTATTTCCCTTGTTTATTGTCTATTCCACTTGCTTTGGTCATGTAAACACGTTTCTCATGTAAACATGTTTCTCATGCCAATAAAGCACTTTGAATTGATAGAGAGAGAGATTGATATACTGTAGAGAGCTAGAGAGAGAGAGACATAGCAAGATATACACAGTACCAGTCAAAAGTTAGGACAGACCTACTCATTCAAGGGTTTTTCTATATTTGTACTATTTTCTACATTGTAGAATAATACTGAAGACATCAAAACTATGAAATAACACATTTGGAATCATGTAGGAACCAAAAAACTATTAAACAAATCAAAATATATTTTAGATTTTAGATTCTTCAAAGTAGCCACCCTTTGCCTTGATGACAGCTTTGCACACTCTTGCCATTCTCTCAACCAAAATAAATAAAAAATGGTACTGTATATAAATGATTTATAAAGGCAGGCACATTTAACAGTTAGGCTATTGATTATTGATTATAGACCTAATTAAGTTAGGGTTCTTTCTCTTTTCTTAGTTTCAGAACCGCGGACCGCGACCAACGCGGGAGAAAGCACAATTTGTTATAAAATAAATATTATTTTTTATTTGTGTTGCACCATTGTTCTTACACAGTATAACCACATACAATTTCAGTAGCCGATGTCTTAGATTGACGGACTGTACCATCCCCACGGACTTCACAATGGATCAGTCCACTCAGACAGGCACCAATCAGACACCATGATTTTGATTACTTTTTTTGTTTTTTTTGCCACTGCTCAACTAAAGAAATGTCGTTAGACTAACAGCCAAACTATCGACCAGTCAACTAAATAGGGTCAGCCCTAGTGTGAACTGCTACGAAGACAATTTAATTTTTATTTATTTGACATTCATTTAACTAGGCAAGTCAGTTAAGAACAAATTCTTATTTTCAATGACGGCCTACCGGGGAACAGTGGGTTAACTGCCTTGTTCAGTTTTGATCTTACTAGTTACTAGTCCAACGCTCTAACCACTAGGCTACCTGCCGCCCCACAATAATTGTATCTATAATGTTTGCTACACTATATACCATTCTACTAACAGGTACAATATCATTTCATATACATAATATGGAATCCATTTTATTATCTACCTGTTTGGTGCATTATGTACAGATCGCTGGATATTAGTCAATTAAAATAACAAAGGTAAAAAATTATTTTATAGGTCTATATATTAATCCAATATTTCTCCAATAAAGATAACTAATCAACTGATCATCATTGATTAGCTTTCATCATCAACACAATCAACAAATCAGCTCTAGAAACACTAACATTTAAAAATAACGTTATATAATGTGTTATTAATATGTTGTACCAGAGCAATTACACATCTAACTTTGCAACAATACCTGCACTTATGGTATCAATGAGCTATTTAAAAAAAAAAACGTTTTAAAAAAACTAGGAAACTGCATACCAATAGCATATTTGCATTAGCACAAGAACATTAGCATATTAGCATTAGCATATTAGCATTAGCACAGTAACATTAGCATATTAGCATATTAGCATATTAGCATATTAGCATTAGCATGTTAGCATTTGCATATTAGCATATTAGCCGGCGGGGCCAGTAAATGGTCCACAGTCAATATAACAACATTAGTAATCATCTCCGCTAGTAAAAGGCTTTCACTTAAACCAAAAAGAGAAAAGTCTATAATTAGGACAAAACGGTCCTATATTTAAGTGTTTGCCTGCAGCGCAACCATTAATTATACATACTTAGAGGCAACATTGGGACAGTGATTACTCAAGGAATCAAATATTAACATGGTTCTCCTCTCCTTTACCACGAACACCGACAGCTGGAGGGAAACGTTGCATGTTAATGTTGACAGGAATGCAGCTAGGCTAGCTACAGTGCCATGCGCCTCAAGAGTGTTTTAACCTTTGGAAAAGATTAACAACAGAAATATAACTCTCTACTTTGATTTATTCCCCCCTGAATACAGATCCACTAAATGGCAGGATGGTGTTAATTGCTCTGTAATAATTAGTGATGCATTAGATTCCTTAATAATCGAATAACTAATGATATTCTCTCTCTTGTAACACCCCCAGAGGCCCACCTCACTCTCACACACACACACACACACACACACACACACACACACACACACACACACACACACACACACACACACACACACACACACACACACACACACACACACACACACACACACACACACACACACAGTTCAAACTCTTTCTCACCCGTATCAGGTTTCTAAATGACGTTGAACTCTTCTTCTTTGCCCCGTGTCTAAACACGCTGTAATTAACAGAGAAGCTAAAAGAGAAGGACAGCCTATTTGGAGAGATATAACATTAATGACAACCATGAGAGAAATAATGACTTTAACCCCCCCCCCCTCATTTAGTTCCTGTTTCCTTTCTTAGACTGCTGATTGGTGCAAAGACTGGTGGTGTCGGGGCTCTGCAGTGAGAGGAGATTAAAGACTGGTGTGTCGGGGCTCTGCAGTGAGAGGAGATTAAAGACTGGTGGTGTCGGGGCTCTGCAGTGAGAGGAGATTAAAGACTGGTGGTGTTGGGGCTCTGCAGTGAGAGGAGATTAAAGACTGGTGGTGTTGGGGCTCTGCAGTGAGAGGAGATTAAAGACTGGTGGTGTTGGGGCTCTGCAGTGAGAGGAGATTAAAGACTGGTGGTGTCGGGGCTCTGCAGTGAGAGGAGATTAAAGACTGGTGGTGTCGGGGCTCTGCAGTGAGAGGAGATTAAAGACTGGTGGTGTCGGGGCTCTGCAGTGAGAGGAGATTAAAGACTGGTGGTATCGGGGCTCTGCAGTGAGAGGAGATTAAAGACTGGTGGTGTTGGGGCTCTGCAGTGAGAGGAGATTAAAGACTGGTGGTGTCGGGGCTCTGCAGTGAGAGGAGATTAAAGACTGGTGGTGTTGGGGCTCTGCAGTGAGAGGAGATTAAAGACTGGTGGTGTTGGGGCTCTGCAGTGAGAGGAGATTAAAGACTGGTGGTGTTGGGGCTCTGCAGTGAGAGGAGATTAAAGACTGGTGGTGTTGGGGCTCTGCAGTGAGAGGAGATTAAAGACTGGTGGTGTTGGGGCTCTGCAGTGAGAGGAGATTAAAGACTGGTGGTGTCGGGGCTCTGCAGTGAGAGGAGATTAAAGACTGGTGGTGTTGGGGCTCTGCAGTGAGAGGAGATTAAAGACTGGTGGTGTTGGGGCTCTGCAGTGAGAGGAGATTAAAGACTGGTGGTGTTGGGGCTCTGCAGTGAGAGGAGATTAAAGACTGGTGGTGTTGGGGCTCTGCAGTGAGAGGAGATTAAAGACTGGTGGTGTTGGGGCTCTGCAGTGAGAGGAGATTAAAGACTGGTGGTGTTGGGGCTCTGCAGTGAGAGGAGATTAAAGACTGGTGGTGTTGGGGCTCTGCAGTGAGAGGAGATTAAAGACTGGTGGTGTTGGGGCTCTGCAGTGAGAGGAGATTAAAGACTGGTGGTGTCGGGGCTCTGCAGTGAGAGGAGATTAAAGACTGGTGGTGTTGGGGCTCTGCAGTGAGAGGAGATTAAAGACTGGTGGTGTTGGGGCTCTGCAGTGAGAGGAGATTAAAGACTGGTGGTGTCGGGGCTCTGCAGTGAGAGGAGATTAAAGACTGGTGGTGTTGGGGCTCTGCAGTGAGAGGAGATTAAAGGTTGTGTGCGTCCTTGCCTGGTTGAGAGAGAGAGAGATGAGGAGAGAGAGAGAGAGAGAGAGAGATGAGGAGAGAGGGAATGAGAGAGAGAGAGAGAGAGAGAGAGAGAGAGAGAGAGAGAGAGAGAGAAAGAGAGAGGGAAAGAGAGAGAGAGAGAGACAAGGAGAGAGACAAAAGTGAGAGAGGACTGTCATAAATAACAGCTTCAACTCTGTACAGCAGGCTAATTGGTGCGAAGGCTTTGTCTACTGTACACGGTATAATCATATCCATCCCCTATTTAACAGGGATTGGAGGGTATGGTGGAAGGCAGGCTGCTGGCAGGCTTGCAGGATTTCTGTCCAAAATGGCACCCAATTCCCTACATAGTTTACTACCTTTGACCTGGGCTTGTATGAGTGCCATATGGGCCATGGTCATATGTGGTGCACTATGTCGGGAATAGGGTGCCATTTGGGATGCAGAAGCTGCGGTGAGAAGGCACTAGAGGTGCTGGCTGGCTGGCTGGCTGGCACAGACAGACAGACAGACAGACAGACAGACAGACAGACAGACAGACAGACAGACAGACAGACAGACACAGACACACACACACACACACACACACACACACACACACACACACACACACTTCTACAAGTAGTATAGTCCGTCACATTCCTTATCACCATAGTCTAGGAATTCCTTTCCATGCATCTAACTAAGTCTCCTTGAATCGATCACTTCTCTCCATCACAGGAGGCTGGTGGGATGAGCTACAGGAGGACGGGCTCATTCTAATGGCTGGATTACAACCAATGAAACGGCGTTAAACATGTGTTTTTCCATCCGTTTGATACCGTTCCATTAATTCCCATTCCAGCCATTACCTCATAAAGCTCCTCCTCCACCAGCCTCCTCTGCTCTCTATGCAGGCAGTGACACTAGCTAAATCTACATAAATCTACATAAATGAAGAGTATTTTTCCTGAGAGAAAAGACTTGTGGAAATGCTTCTTTATCATTTGGTTTAGAGGATACATCAGCGTGATGTATCGGACGCACATTTATCTTGCAGACTGGTTGGCGACCACGAGCTTAAATTAATGCAAATACTATTCACTTCGGTGGTTTGGATTTAAATTGTGTTTTGTGTTTCGCATTGTTCCCTGCATATGAATCTCCAGATGAAGAGAGTCAAGACATATAGCAGCCTATTCATCACAGCCACACAGAAATCAATCAATGTATTGATAAGCTACCAAGGGAGTTTAAAAAAAAAATATATATATATCCTTAACTTTTCAGCAAACTCTTGGTTGTACACAAACCACAAACCACTAAAGAAATGAGTAATGGCAGAACCTAGTGTGCTGTTCCAGGTGAAGCCAAACAGCAAAATGGATAATTTGGAAGTGGATGTTTCAGTCAGATAGAGAGAGAGAGAGAGAGAGCATCAGCATTCAGGAGGAACCTCAGAGTTTTAATGGACCTTCTAATATGTTTTTTCAAAATGGAGACGTGCTCACCCATGAAAGATATTCTGGAGTTAAACTGGAAATGGCCCCCTTTGGACTGGAGTTAGCTTCATAAAATGAGACGGGAGAGGAGGGGGAGCGCACTGCTGCGGGGAAAGGCAATATGAACTATTCATTTAGTTTAAACATTCATTACAGGTAGATAAAAATGATTAGGAGAGGGACTGCGTCCCAAATCCACCCTACTTTTCAATAGGGTCCATAGGGAATAGGGTGATGTAGTTCTCTGGGTCAACAGCAGTGCACTATATAGGAACATCTCTCAGTGAAGGCATCAGCAGAG